>NW_020837967.1:21002165-21164133 GCF_003676395.1 Aethalodelphis obliquidens | reverse complement strand
GAAACTAACAGATATGTTAGAAAGAATGTAAAAATAAAAATACAGATGAATCAACAACTGGAAGGTACCTCAGTACCACAGTAGAAAAAAGGAGAGGAGAGAAAAGAAAAAAAAGGGGGGGGGGGGAAGGCCTTGGCTGTAGAGGGGCCCAGGCATGCCCCCCACCCCTGGTCTCAGAGGGCAGGGGACCTCACCTGGGAGCCCAGCAGGCTTCCTGGGCTCAAGTGGGCAGGGCAAACGCCCTCCTCTCCTCTGGTCTGGGAGAGTCCCTCCCACCTGCCTCTCCTGATCTCCCCGGCCTCCCTCCTACGCCCCCAGGACCAATGCAATGGGGGGGTGGTGGGAGTGGGGACTTGGAGGGCAGGGGACCGGCCTGGGAGTTCAGCAGGTTCCCCGTGCCTGAGTGGGCAGGGCACTCGCCCCCTACTCCTCTCCCACTCCTCCCAGAGGGCCCCACCCGCCTTTCTCTCCTGATCTCTCCAGTTTGTGTTGTTTTAAGCCACTAAATTTTTTTTTTTTTTCCGGTACGCGGGCCTCTCACTGCTGTGGCCTCTCCCGTTGCGGAGAACAGGCTCCGGATGCGCAGGCTCAGCGGCCATGGCTCACAGGCCCAGCCGCTCCGCGGCACATGGGATCTTCCTGGACCGGGGCACGAACCCATGTCTCCTGCATTGGCAGGCGGACTCTCAACCACTGCGCCACCAGGGAAACCCTAAGCCACTAAATTTGAGGTCACTTGTTACAGCTGCAGTAGGAAACAAATACAACTTTCTCATTAGTCTTAAAGCCTATTCTCTTTCTGTGTGGCAGATTCATCATTATTAATGTGGTAACAGTGCATGCCCACATTAACTAAGGAATAAATGCTAGACCCAGCCACCCTGCCTGCTCTATCGTGTGAATGCTTATGTACTTCCACATACAAATACACACACGGGTTTCTACAGGTTTCCATTCTAAGATGCCTCAGGAATTCTTGCTGACCAACACTTCCTTCAGATTTCTGTTACTCTCCTGAGTTTGGAGTAGTCTGTAAACAACTGCTTCATTTGTGAGGAACTGAACGTTTAGGATGCTTTTCTGATAAACGGGTGATGGCTCCAGGTGTGTTGGCTTTTTCATTGAACTCTAGGCTTGGAAGATTTTGTCTTAAAAAACTACACAGGTTGCAACTTGGCTTGACTATCTGGGTGGGCCTCCAGAGTAGCAGGGATGCAGTGTCAAGGTCAGTGTCAAGGTCAGGGATACCTGGGACTCTTCAAATGGGCTCCTTAGCCACAAAGGCAAACTGGTTTCTGTCACTCTTGAGTTCCCAGATTTCCAGGAGTTGCAATAGAAAGCAAAGTGTCCAGAGGAGAGGAATGGAAATAGATTAAATGAGATTTCCATTGCGACAGAAAGGTTGAGAACCCTTTAAAAAGGACGTATTATGGTTTCTAGGTATATATTTGGTTACTGGAACCCTGAGAAGAACAGTGGGTTTCTTTGATATGGATTCTTCAGCTACTTTGGTGGAAACTAAGGGAAGATATGGAGGTGTTAGACTGTTTTTCCCTGAATCCCAATAGTATACCTTGTGGAGTCCTTTTATTAACAGAAAAACACTCATATTTTCTGGATCTGTCATCCTACATGGGGTATTCTGCCATCGAAAGGTGCCAAAAAATACCGTGGACAGGACTTCCCTAGTGGCGCAGTGGTTGAGAGTCCGCCTGCCGATGCAGGGGACGCGGGTTTGTGCCCAGGTCTGGGAAGATCCCACATGCCGCGGAGCGGCTGGGCCCGTGAGCCATGGCTGCTGAGCCTGCGCGTCTGGAGCCTGTGCACCGCAACGGGAGAGGCCACAACAGTGAGAGGCCCGCGTACCGCAAAAAAAAAAAATACTGTGCACAGTTAGATGGTACTTGGCAATATTTTCACTAGCAGGGAATTTTAGGTATGATGAGATGCCCAACACATTTTTCCAAGAAGAGTCCAGTTCAGCTATTTCACCAGAATTTCACCCCCTGATACTGGAAAATAACTACAGTATTCATAATTCAAGTTTTATCTAACGGAGTTTTTATGTAGGGGCTAAGAAAAATTCCATGAATTTGTGACTTGTTTGCTCAGCATGTGATTTAATTCTGTTGCTTTATGTTTTGACTGTTCCTTATGGAAGACCAGGAGAATGTACGCTTCCTTATTAATGCAAGTCAACAGAACTTCCTTTGATGTTACCCATCACACATAATGCCCCAAATCTAATCCCAAGTGTCATTGTTCACATGATGTTGTTGGTTCATTTTACTATACTGTGAAACCCAACAAAAAGAATTACTTTCAAAACTCGCAGAAAATATTTTCTTTAAAAAGTTTAGAATGGTATTTGCAAAAGTGCTGCAGTTTTTAGAAATAATTCCTTTTTAATGAGAGAACATCAAATTCTCTTTGAAGCTCCCACAGATTTTGTACACAATTTTAATCCATTTTAACTATGGATTTAACAATTTATGCTCAGAGGAATATTTAACAGGGAGAATTTCACTGTGTAAAACCCCAGTATCCTCTTAATTTTTCTCTTTTTGCGAGTTTGGTTCACAGTTACTCAAGCTCCTGATTTTTTGACCATTTGGAAAATAATAAAGGATCATACTTGATATTCCAGTTATAAACACTTAGTTTTTTCTTTAACTGGAATGGTATAACTAGGAAGTAACTTCTGGGTTTCATGTAGGTTGTACATGACAAGAGACGGTGTGTCATATTTACATAGTAGAAAATAGTCCTGCATAAAAAAGGCAGATTGAGTAAGGGTTATGTCACAGTGAACTCAGGTGGAACAAAAGGACATGATTGAATGAAGCAGTTTCCAAATGAACAGTTGGCTTAAAAGTTTTTATTTGTGTTTTATTTTTCACTTTGCCTCCTAATGGTGGACACAAACACCCACTTAAAAAAGAAACAACACATTTTCCCCTTGGATTAGTAGTCCTTCCTATTGTCTATTTCAGAGACGTTGAGGGTCAGGGGAGGGGGAGACATTGTTTAGTCAAGGCCCCCTAATTTACCGGAAGTGAGGTTCTTAAGAGCGTCTTCTGTGACTATAGTGCTCCTTACTCCTGGGCCTCTTTTTTCCCTTTATCTCTTTTCCTATCACTCTTTAACTTCTGACTCTGCACTGGAGACCATGGAGGCATTTCCTCAGTATAACCTCTCATAACAGTTTAAGATGTATTTTTTCCCAGTTTCACTGAGATACAATTGACATACAGTACTGTATACATTTAAGGTGTACAGCATCCTGATTTAACTTACATATGTTATAAAATGATTACCACAATAAGTTTAGTTATATCCATCATTTAATATAGATACAAAAATAAAGAAAAAAATGTTTTTGTCCTTGTGATGAGAACTCTTAGGATCTACTCACTTAACAACTATCAAATAAGCCACAGAGAAGTGTTAACAATAGTCTTCATGTTGTATATTATATCCCCAGCAGTTACTTATAACTGGAAGTTTGTACCTTTTGACCACCTTCATCTATTTCCCTTTCCCAGCCTTACCCCCTACCTCTGGTAACCACAAATGATACCATAATGCCCTCAAGGTCCATCCATGTTGTCGTAAATGGCAAGATTTCCTTCTTTTTTTAAGTAGCTGAACAGTCTTCTATTGTGTGTATATAAACTACATCTTCTTTATCCCTTCATCTGTTGATGAACACTAAGGGTGCTTCCGTAGCTTGGCTATTGTGAATAATGCTGCTCTGAACAACGGGGTGCAGATATCTCTTTGACATAGTGTTTTCATTTCCTTCAGATATATTCCCAAAGGTGCAATTGCTGGATCATATGGTAGGTCTATTTTTCATTTTTTGATGAACCTCCATACTGTTTTCCATAGTGGCTGCACCAATTTACATTCCCACCAACAGTATACAAGTGTTGCCTTTTCTTCACATCCTTGCTGACATTTTTTTTATTGCGTCTTTTTAATAATAGCCATTCTAACAGGCATGAAGTGATATCTCATTTTTGTTTTGATTTGCATTTCCTTTATAGTTATTGACGTTGAGCACCATTTTGCCATTCATATATCTTCTTTGGAAAAATGTCTATTCAGGTCCTCTGCCCAAGTTTAATTTAATTTTTTTTGTTATTGAGCTGTATGAGATCTTTATATATTTTGGATATTAACCCTTTGTCAGATTTGCAATTATTTTCTTCTGTTCGGTAGCTTGCCTTTTCATTTTGTTGATGATCTCCTTTGCTGTGCAGAAGTGTTTGAGTTTGATATAGTCCCACTTGTTTATTTTTTATTTTGTTGCTTGTGCTTTGAGTGTAATATCCAAAAAATCATTGTCAAGACCCATGTCAAGGGGCTTTTTTCTCCTGTTTTCTTCTAAAAGTTTTATGGTTTCTGGTCTGAAATATATTTTTAATAAAATGTCCTATCAGTAAGGTTAGGATTTATTATTAAGATTATTTCCTTTTTGTTCAGAAAGATCTAAATGATAAGGCTGATGAAAATGATCATAAGTACTATTTATTGAACATTTATCAGGTACTAGGCATTCTGCTAAGGACTGTTTACAGATTACCACACATTATCCCCTCAACAAGCTTATGATATAGATGCTATTACTATTTATGTTTTACTAATTGGGAAACAGAAGATTAGAGAAATTAATTTGCGTAAGGTTGTGCACTTACATTGGGCCATAATTGGGACTTGAACCCAAAGTGAGTGATTTTCACTTTCTGGAGATAGGGGTTTTAGTTATGGTTTTACCACTAAGGTATAATGGTCACTTGAATTATTGGCGACTTAGTCTTGTCAACTGTAAAATGTTGGGATTGGATAGATCAGTGAGTAAACAGCAGTTTATAAACTGGAGATGTACTTGATTCATTTGTTTTTGCTGTTTAATATGAAAAATATTAATTTTTTTGAAGTAGGTGCAAACATTTTTTAAATCAAGAGAGTTTTTGTTTGTTTGCTTTTATACAAAAATCTGGATTCTGAGCTTTTCAGGAAAACTCAGAATCTCTCATTCCTGGCCTACATTCTATAATGGCAATGATTGCCTGGAGCTATGTGGGTCTCTCCCTTTAAAGCAGATGGGTGCTCTCCAATTCATCATGGTCCCCACTTACTTAGGCTATGTCCCTGATTCCTTGTAGGCATTTGAGTTTTGGCTCCAAGATTAGCTGATTCTTTTTTTTTAAATATATTTATTTATTTATTTTTGGCTGTATTGGGTCTTCGTTGCTGCACACGGGCTTTCTCTAGTTGTGGCGAGCGGGGGCTACTCTTGGTTGTGGTGTGTGAGCTTCTCATTGTGGTGGCTTCTCTTGTTGCGGAGCACGGGCTCCAGGTGTGCAGGCTTCAGTAGCTGTGGCACATGGGCTCAGTAGTTGTGGCACACGGTTTCAGTAGTTGTGGCTCGCGGGCTTAGTTGCTTGGCGGTATGTGGGATCTCCCCGGACCAGGGCTCGAACCTGTGTCTCCTGCATTGGCAGGCGAATTCTCAACCACCATGCCACCAGGGAAGCCCTAGCTGATTCTTAATGTTTATCTGGTTTTCAATTCTGTGATTCTACAACCATAGTATACAAGCTTATCTTTTTAGTAAGCTAACTTTCCTGTTACCTAAACATGTCTCAGTATATTATAACTGGGAATCTGGAGGTTCACATTATAAATTTATGAAACTAGACATAAAATCCATCTTAAATTCCTTCCTGAGGAAATATAAGTGCTGTAATGTGCCAGTTTCTGCCAAGCATTCTTAGAAACAAATCACACAAAAGTTATGCAGTATCTTAACAGCCCCATTAAAGTGAAAAGATTCTAGAAGACAGTGCAATGTCATGCATGCTTTGTAAGAATATTTTTTATTTCCAAATGGGCTGTGGGTAAAAGACATTTAGAATCTGAATGATGGAACTGGTTGTTCTCTAATTGATTTAATTAAGATGAGAGTTTCCATTGGCTATAAAAAAGGCTCTTGGTGAAGATGCTTGTGGAAAATGTAATAGGATTTGTTTGTTTATTTATAAAATATTTCATAATTCTGGGAAATTTCCCTTCTGTCCTCATTTTGAATATGATGTCCATTTTTTTAAGCTGGCCAACTAACTTCTTTGGCCATGCATTCAGTGTGTGTATGTGTGTGTATGTGTGTGTGTGTGTGTGTGTGTGTGTGTGTGTGTTTCCCTAAAAAGAGAGAAGCAAGGTTAAATACACAAAAAATCGCCCCAGACCTAAGCACGTGACACAGTGGTCTTGTTTCCATTACACACAGAAACAAACAGCTTGTTTTAATAATCAAATACGTTTCCTAAGGGTCTTGTTAAATTGCTGAATGTAAATTGCAATTGGAATTGACTATTAAAGATCTTGGTAGAGTAGGTTAAACATCTGTTTAATTTATTACAATTTTATTTGTACTTCAGCTGTAACTGGGGCAATTAAGCCAATAACAGCAAGCAAATCAAATCTAATTTACACTCTAATGGACTAAAAATGAATGAATAGACACTGTGCTAGTAGATCTAAATGATTAAACATGTCTCTAAGGACTTTTATTCTATTTCGGTATACAAAATCATGGTGTTTATACTATAATTAACCACTTAAGAATGATGTAAATAAATTTGAACATCTCTTTATTTTTCTCACATGTTTTTATAAAATTGCTAAATAAAATTTGAGAATATAATACACGAGTCCTTTGTAACTTAGACAGGTTTGCTTACCAAATAATTCATTAAATCCAAGTTTGTGGTTTATCTCAATGCTAAAATTTAAATGGAACATACAGCCACTAATTTTGTTAAATAAAAATTTCCATTTTTTTTGGTTTGCCTTAGCCATGGACCGCAATAAGGAAGATTAATAATAGATTTAGTATTGTGAGTTAAGACTTTATTGATCTCTGGAGGGCGCATACACTTTAGAAACAACTTGACAATGCAAAAATGTAACATTCAGGACAGTATCTAGCCAGAGCAAGGTAACATCCATCTTATTAGGATCCCAGAGTCACTACAGCCTCCGAGGGACTATACACTGGAGCATGCCTCCCAAAATACAGCACTTGGAGTGCTGCAAAGTGGACACTGTTTCAAATGGAGATCCAGGCTCACCTTACATTAATGTTCTGGAAGCTGCCATCGTTTCAGTTCAGCAAATACCACTGCATAACATGCACTAGATTGAACACTGATGAAATAAATACCATATAATAATATACCAAAGTGTCGGGCTCTTTCATATACCAGTTACCTTATTTGGTGAGCTAAATTTTCCTCTATTTGGGAAAATAGCAGTAGAGTCAGTATCATGTTTTGTCTAATTTTGGGAAGGTGTATTTTTTCACACTCTCCAACTGGTCCTTCAATAAGTTCACGGGTAGCATTTGCATCATTTATTTGGAGCCCTGGGAGCTTGGTGGAGGCTGTGTAGTCCATCCTTTTACTTCTCATGTCTGATGAAAGCAAGTTCAGCAGGGTCTGTTTCCTCAAAGGAAAGGTCTTACTGCCGTGTGTCTTAGAACACATTGAGTCTGGCTTATCTCACTAAAATCCACCAGATGAAGGAAAGCCACATCCAGCCACGAATAAATTTCTCAGGTATCCTTCAGTCCTCCTAGACGTGCCCTTTGCTGTACCCAAGAAAGCTTTTCCTACTCTGCTCACCCCTTGACTCTGACAATTAATCTTTGCTGACTGCTTTCAATAAAGCAACAGTTATTTATGGAGGACTTATTATAGAGTCATGGGCTGGGTCTTATGGATTCAGGGAATAGATTGTGTTATGTCTGGGCAGGTCCCTCCCTCCCTCCCTTCTTTCCTTATCTTTCATACTTCCTCAAGTGTTTCCGAGGTGCTGCAAAGTGCCAGGTGCTGGGTGGACCCTAAGAATGTAATTGTAAACAAGAAAGACATATTCTTTGACCTTATGAAGCTACTGGGGGAAAAAGCATTGATTGAATATTCACACAATGAATATGAAAACAAAATCTTGATAACAATTAGGAAGGTGAGGTCAGGATACAAATAAAACAGAATATACAAGAGGGTTTTTGCCTAGGTAGGTTAGGGAAGCCTCTCTGGTGAAATATCGATTGTACTGAGATATAAATACTGAATTAGAGTTGAACTAGTGAAGAGAGAAAGAAAGGGGATTCCAGGCAGAGGAGACAGGCACGTACAAATATCTTGACACTGGATGGAGTATGATGCTTAAGAGAGACTGAGAGACCAGGGCTGAGAAAGCCCGGGATGGTGGTATGAGCTGAACCTTCTCAGAAAGGTAGGGAGGGGCTGGAATTTATAGAACCTACAAATTGTGTCAAGGAAGGTTTTTATCTTAAAAGCAATATAGACTATTGAAGAGATTTAAGCAAAATTTAAAATGTGACTTTGCCTGCAGAGAGGAAGATGAATTCATTAATTGAAGCAGAGTTGGACCAGTCCAGGACCAGTTAACCCACTGTGAAGAAACCTCTAGAATCCAGTTGTGAGAAGATGCTAACTTAGGTTAGGATAGTGGTAATCCTTAAGAAAAGTGGATGGATTTTAGAGACACAAAGGTATATGTGTTGATTTTGAGTTCTTTGTATCAAGCAATTAATGTTCATCATTTATTTTAAACTTTATCTTCAGTAAATGATTAACTTCCCCAAAACAAGACTCTTCTTTCTCTATTTTCTCCAGCTTTATCTTCCTTTGCTGTCACTTTCTCCACACAGTGGAACGCAGCTTAACTTTGGAGGGGAAAAAAGGCCTAAACCAGACCTTTCAACTCTGATGCTTCTTTTCAGTTGAACAGTGCAGTTTTTTTTTTTCCTTTCCTTTTCTGGTGTTGGTGGAGCAGCTATGGGGTAGTAAGAGGTAGAGGGATGGATGGACGTGTTTGGAATATGGCCAAGACATCTTTATCTTTAAGAAGTCCTGAGAAATCTGACTATTATACATCCTGATCGAGTCTCATAATGTTTTCCAAGCAAATGAAACCACTTTGTAAAAAGCAGAAGCATCTTCTCACCAGGAAAGGGGCCATGTGCAAGAGGAGGAGGTGTAAATGGAGAGAAGCCGCCAGCCCTTTCAGAAAGCTGCATGATGTAACAGCCCCACTACACGGCCTCATTTGTGCTGGAAAATTTTAAGTAGAGAAATATAATCCTGTCCCATTAGCATAGCAACAAGTATGTTCTCAGTATAATAAACGTGGTTCCAACATGGCGTTCAGCCCCATTTTGCACGCCCTTCTGTCTCACCTTTCGGTGCCAATGCCACTGAAGTCCTCATGGAAAGACAGCCTTTGAAAGAACCCTGCTGGCTTTTTGGCTGCCTGTTGGCAACAGAGGAGATGGGGAGGACAGGAGTGTACATTTGTAAAGTTCCACTTGCTTATCTTACTCAGGAACAGCATTTTATCCTTTCAAGCTCATCCCCCAGCCACTGTAATTAGGCTTTCCAGAAACAGTCTTGCAGCTGTCTTGACATCACAATAGCGTTTTGAAAAGCTTGGACAGTTACCAGTTCATCAACCTGGCAAGATGTTGCAGCAGACTCAAAGATTTCACTGGATCTTGGTGGATGCCATTAGTTCCCAGAAAGAAAATAGAAACATTTTTATAACAATATGCAAAGAAGTCATTCAGGAGCGGACTTACTGTGTCCGAACTTTTGTCTTCAAACCTAGCAACAAGTCTTTTCAGATTGAATCATTTACTTACGGGGGGTATAAATGAGCGTGGAGTTCTTTCATTGATGAAGAGGCAAGGGAAAAAGGTAATTGGAGAAAGAGGGAGGGTGGGAAAGAGAGATACATGGGCAAAGAGAGTGGAGAAGAAAGGCAAGAGGCAGAGAAGTGTCTTGAGCTGTAAGCTTCCTGAGGTCAAGATTCAAGTTTTCAGCGTTCTTCTTTTAAACATGATGGTACATACGATCATGTTGATACTGTTGGGGTACCTACCCCAACTGAGCATCAGTGATTTTGCAGTCAGACCAAAAATCTCTATCATGTATCAAGATCTTCTTCTTTTTTATTTTTTTAAATTGAAGTATAGCTGATTTACAATGTTGTGTTAGTTATTGCTGTACAGCAGTGACTCAGTTATACATCTATATATATACATTCTTTTTCATATTCATTTCCACTATGGTTTATCACAGGATATTGAATATAGCTCCCTGTGCTATAGAGCAGGTCCTTGTTGTTTATCCATTCTATATATACAGGTTGCATCTGCTTATCCCAAACTCCCAATTCATCCGTCTCCCACCCCCCTCCCCCTTGGCATCCACCAGGCTATTCTCTATGTCTGTGATTCTGTTTCTGTTTCGTAGATAGGTTCATTTGTGTCATATTTTAAATTTCACACATAAGTGATATAATATGGTATTTGTCTTTCTCTTTCTGACTTCATTTAGCATGATAATATCTAGTTGCATCCATGTTGCTACAAATGGAAAATTTTTATTCTTTTTATGACTGAGTAGTATTCCATTTTTTATATATATATATATATATATATATATACGCCACATCTTCTTTATCCATTCATCTGTTGATGGACATTTAGTTTGTTTCCATGTCTTGGCTATTGTGAATAGTGCTGCTGTGAACATAGGGCTGTATGTATCTTTTTGAATTGTAATTTTGTCTGGATATATGCCCAGGGGTGGGATTGCTGGATCATATGGTAATTCTATTTTTAGTTTTCTGAGGAACCTCCACACTGTTCCACAGTGGCTGCAGCAACTTACATTCCCACCAACAGTGTAGGAGGGTTCCTTTTTCTCCACACCCTCTCCAGCATTCGTTACTTGTAGACTTTTTAATGATGGCCATTCTGTCTAGGTCTTCTAGAATGAGAGAATCTTGAATTCAACAACACCAGAATTGTCTGCTGTAGGTCTTCAGGTGCCTTTTCTCTTAGGTGGAGTAGAGTTGTCCAATAAAATTTCCAGTGATGGTGGAAATGTTCTATCCCCTGCCATCAAAGAATTTGAAATGCGGCTAGTACGATTAAGGAACTGAAACTTAAAATGTTTAAATTTTAATTAAGCTACACATGGCTAGTGGCATACCATAGCAGATAGGGCAGTGGAGAGCTGAAGTTACACACTGGAGGTGTTTATGTACTGTCACATCCTAAGGGCGGAAGGGACAAGCACCCACCCCCACCCAAGATTAGAGGAGAGATATTCTGGAATCATTAACGGAACCCTCTGAAATGAACCTCAAACTCTCAAATGATAGAGAAAGGCATTTGAGGGACAGAATAAAACCTTATGCCCTTGGGCTAGAGCCATGCCCATTACCCTTTAGGCTTTGACTCCATTTCTTTTTCAAAATCTAGTCATTGCCAGTATTTCTAGCATCACTGCAGAAGGAGAAAGAATAACTTCTGCTTTTGATTTATACCTGCAGGACCAGCACAGTGCTGAGTCGCTAGTTCAAAGATGCTTACTAAATAGATTCAACATTAGGTTCTAAAAGGGAATCTTCAAATTTACTTATAATATAACTGTTATGGAATGTGATTTCCCAATGCTGGGAGTGGAGAAAGAATATTTTTCTCCTCTAATTGCAAATGTGTGATCGCTTTAAAAAATACTTTTGCTTGTAGGTGACACCTTCCACTTGAGCCATAAGCAGGGTTATCTATGTTCTTCAGATTCCTCCTGTTGTCATTGTCTCACTGAGGCATTAGTGAATAGGACAGGAGCTATTTGGGGGTAGATTTGCCCCCTGGTACTTGTGCTCTGCCTGTGTACCTCAGTAAAAGTGGCATGTAGGCAAAAGAGAGAGGCAGCATTTGGCCCAGTGATTCCACTGCAGCTGCTAAAACAGAAATGCCAATGCAAAACTGAGCCACTAATTGGAAATGGAATAAACTAAAGAAATCTTGGTTCAAATGGCAGCTATATTTTTTCAAGAGAAGGTTTCAGTTGAAATGCCAAAAGAGACAGTTAGCCAAAACATTTGTCTATGGAAATTTCTCTTCTCTATTTTATTCAGATATACAGCTGGGTGCTAAGCAAAGCACTTCTTGAGAACACATGTCATGGATAAACCAAGATGTTTATTTTCCTAAGTAGCAGATCAGATTGAACTGGCAACAGATAGTTCAGTTAGCATGGCTGCTAATAGGCTGACCCCTGCAGGCTACAATAAGTGAAATCCACACGTTGGAACTGAGCTCCTAGGAAGCCCACATCAAAGTTAAGGTTGTTAGTGAGGCACCTGTAGCAGATTCTCAGTTTTTATGAAACATCAGGATGAGAAAGTGTCAGGTTAAGAACTCATGTGCACGTGCTGTACAACTGCCATTTACTTAATACATTTTGCATGGTATTCTTCCATGGCTCTTACACAGGGGCTAAGTTATACATTCTTCTTTGGTTTTAGTGTCAGGAAAATGCCTTCTTCTTCTGTTGAGCTGGTATAATTCCTGATATCAGTCATTAAAACAACACATCTAACCTTCATGTCCCTTTTGCCCTGGATTCCTGAAAACTAAGAGCTGAATTCACTGTTCAAGTACATTACTGTCCCCGGCTTCTGTTTCTCTACCCCTACCTGGTTAAGAGCAAGCTCCGAAGATACTGGTAGTCAAGGGGGAATTTAGCTCTCTCCTTGCTGACTAATTTTGAACAAGTCACTTTTCTTACTGAGCCCTAATTTACTTATCTGTAAAGTGGGGTCATAAATTTTATTTCTTAGGTGTTTTGCTATAGTGGTGACTCAGAGTAAACACTCAAAAATGCTAATTATTGAATTTTAAATTATTCTTTTGACCTGCAACATATTTGGAAGCAAATGACATTAGTGAGATAATCAAAACGTAGTTTGAGGGTAATTATTGAAAGGACTGAACCAAAATGGGTATATTGACATTGCTTTTTCTTTGTTGACAGTTCCTTCCAAAGGTAAAATTTACATACAGTGAAATGTACAAAACTTAGGTGTTCAAGTCAATGAATTTTGACAAATGTATGTACTCAGGTAGCCTGTAACCCTATTAAGATACAGAGCATTTCCATCACCCAGGAAATTCCCCTTGGGCCTTTTCCAGTCAACTCCTTCTCACTTGGAGACAAAACTTTCCTGAATCATTTCACTATAGACTTCTTTTGCGTGTTCTGGAACTCCACGTAAATGGCATCCTACACTGCGTCCTCTTTTGTGTCTTGCGTCTTTTGCTCAATGTGTGTCTTGAGAGTCATCCCTGTGGTTGAGGATATAAATAGTTCCCTCCCTTTTAATGCTAAATACCTCCTGCTGTATGAAGATACCACAACCTGTTTATTCATGCTCCTGTTGATGGATATTTGACTGTTTTCAACTTCTGGCTACCATGAATAGAGCTGCTGTGAACATTCTTGTATAAGCCCTTTTGTAGTCATATGTTTTCATCATTCCTGGAAAAAGACGCAAACATAGAATCACTGTGTCAAGTGATTGTATCATTTTACATTTCCACCAGCAAGGTGTTCTTCACCTAGACTGGGTGTTACCAGTCTTTTTAAAAGCAACACACACACACACAGCTATATTTAAAATAGATAACCAACAAGGACCTAATGTTAAAAACAAAAACAGGGGCTTCCTTGGTGGCGCAGTGGTTGAGAGTCCGCCTGCCGTTGCAGGGGACACGGGTTCGTGCCCCGGTCCGGGAAGATCCCACATGCCGCGGAGCGGCTGGGCCCGTGAGCCATGGCCGCTGAGCCTGCGCGTCCGGAGCCTGTGCTCCACAACAGGTGAGGCCACAACAGTGAGAGGCCCACGTACCGCAAAAAACAACAACAACAAAAAAAACCAAAAGCAAACCAACCAACCAACAAACAAAAAAAACACACTTGTATTATTGAAAGAAAATTTATGTATTTTTACATTTTTTAAAATAAACATTTAATTTTGGAATAATTTTAGATTTACAGAATAATTTCAGGTAGTGCAGAGACTTTCCATTTATCTGGTACCAAGTCTTCTCTACTACTAACATCATACATTAGTATGATACATTTGCTACAGTTAATGAATCAATATTGATACATTATTATTAAGTAAACTAAAGCCCATACTTTATTCAGATTTCCTCAGTTTTTTCCTAACGTCCATTTTTTGTTCTAGAATCCCATCTAGGGTTTTGCATGCTATCTATTAGACATAATTCTTTAGGCTTCTCTTGGCTGTGGCAGTTTCTCTGACTTTCCTTGTGTTTGATGCCCTTCACAGTTTTTAGAAGTACTGGTATTCTGTAGGAGGTCCTTCAGTTGGGATTTGTCTGATGTTTTTCTCAGGATTAGGCTGGAGTCATGTGTTTTGGGGAAGAAGGTCACCCGGAAGTAGAATGCCATTCTCATCACATCATATCAAGAATACATACTGTCATTATGACTTATCACTGTCGAGGTTAACCTTGAGCACCTGGCTTCAAATAGGGTTGATCTAGTTTTTCCACTGTAAAGTTAACTCTCTTCTTTTCCCCTTTCTGTACTATACTCTGGAGGGAAGGCACTATGCACAGGCCACGCTTTAGGAATGGGAATGTTGTACCTCCTTAGATGTGAAGTAGGTACATGATTTATTTTGGACTCTTCTCCACTGGTGATTTGTCTATTATCTCTTATTTACTTACTTATTTAATCACTTATATCAGTATGGATACATAGATATTTATTTTATATTTTGGGTTATAATCCAATACTAATATTTTTTTCTGAATTGTTCCAGCTTTGGCCATTGGGAATGCTTTCAGTTAGCTCTTGGGATACCTCCATCATATTTTTGGATGTGCAATTTTTTTTTTAAAGCATTTCGTTACTTTTTGGTGCTACAAAATGCTCCAGGGTAAGTCCTAGAATCAGCCATTTCCCCAAGGAGCCCTGGTTCCTTTTACTGGAGACTGGTATTTAGAAACTAAGAAATGCCTGCTAGGTGTGCTCATTGTTGCTGGGTATTCTTACTTCTCAGCTGACAGAGCAAGGAAATATGTGTGTATGTGTACTAAGCTATGTTTGTACACATATCTAAAAATATTTCTGTATGCAACCATCTGTGTCTGTATTAAGTTAAACCTGAGTTCATACTGATGTCTCTAATCCATCATCACATGGATCATTCTAGCCTAGTCCCCTTGCTTATCTGTAACTTCCTACTGCAATAGTGAGAAGCCTGGCTTCCAATATCTGGTATCCATTACTTTTTTTTCTTTTACAAATGCCATTGGTGTTATAGTTAAACATTTATTACCAACTCTAATGTCATGTAGATTTTCTGCCATGTTCTCTTCCAGAGGTTTCACAGTTTGGCATTTTACTTTAGTTATATGATCCATTTTGAGTTAATTATATGTAAGTTATAAGATTCTTTTTTTTTTGTTTTTTTGCATATGGACATTCAGTTGTTCTAGTATCTTTGTTGAAAAGATTATGCCTTTGATCATTTTTCAAAATTCAGCTGTGTGTGAGTCTGTTTATGGACTCTTTATTCTATTGTAAGTGTCTGTATATATATTCTTTCACCAATACAACACTGTATTGATGACTGACTTACAAACTTGTAATAATCTTGAAATCAAGTATTGTGAGTCTTCCAGCTTCATTCTTCTTAAGTATTAACGTTGGCTATTCTAAGTCCTCGACATTCCAAGTGTACTTTAGAATGAATTTGTTGATGTTTACAAATGAGCCTCCTAATGGGGATAAAGTTGAATTTATAAATCAAGTTGGGAAAAACAGACATGTTTACAATACTGTTTCTTTCAATCTGAAAACAAAATCATCTATTTGTTTAGATTATTTTATCTCTTCAGAGTTTTACAGTTTCCTGCTTACCGATCTTGTATGTATTTTGTTAGATTCGTACCTAAATATTTCATTTGGGGGACTACTATAAATGGTACTGTGTTTTTATTTCAAATTCCAATTAATTGTTGCAGGTATATAGGAAAGCCACTGAATTTTGTATATTAACCTTGTATCCTGAACCCTCGTTGTAATCACTTATTAATTCCAGGAGATTTTTTTTTCATTGTTGATTCTTTGGATTTTTTGTATAAACAATTATGTTATCTGTGACCAGAGATGATTTTATTTATTCCTTCCCAATCTGTGTATATCTTATGCTTTATTGAATTAGATAGGGCTTCTAGTACAGTGCTGAATAGGAGTGGTGAGAGGAGGCCGTCTTACCTTTAGGTTTGATGTCAGCTGTTCAATTTTTTTAGATGTTCTCTATCAAGTTGAGGAAGTTCCTCTGTATTCCTAGTTTGCTGAGAATTTTTATTGTGAATGGCTATTGGATTTTGTCACATGCTTTTTCTGTGTCAATTGACATCGTATAATTTTTCTTGTTTAGTCTGTTGATGTGGTGGGTTACATTGATTGACTTAATTGAGCTAGCCTTGCATACCAAGAATAAACCACACTTGGCCATGGTCTATAATTCTTTTTATACAGTGTTGGATTCTATTTGCTAATATTTTGTGAGAATTTTTGTGTCCATGTTCATGAGAGATATTGGTTTGTAGTTTTCCTTTCTTGTCAGATGTTTTTGTCTGGTTTTGGTATTAGGGAAATGCTAGCCTCATAGAATAGGTTAAGAACTGTTTCTTCTGCTTCTGTTTTTCCTGAAAATATCATGGAGAAGTGGCATAATTTCTTACATAAATATTTGGTAGAATTCACCAGTGAATCCGTTTGGGCCTGGTCCTTTATTTTTTTGAAGGTTATGCATTATTGATTCAATTTCTTTAATAGGTATAGGGATATTCAGATTATCTCTTTCTCCTTGTATGTTTTGGAAGTTTGCATCTCTCAAGAAATTGGTCCATTTCATCTAAATTATCAAATTTGTGGGCATTGAGTTTTTTTCATACTTTTCTCTGTTATCCTTCTAATGTCCATGGGATCAGTAGTCATGGCCCCTCTTTCAATTCTAATTTACCTATTCTCTTTCTTTGTCTGTTAGCCTAGCTAGAATTTTATCAATTTTATTGATCATTTCAATGAACCAGGTTTTAGTTTTATTGAGTGTATCTATTGTTTTCCCTTTTTCAGTTTCATTGCTTTATGCTCTAATTTTCATTACTACTTTTATTCAGTTTGCTTTATGTTCAGATTGCTTTTCTTTCTCTAGTTTCCCAAGGTGGAAGTTTAGGTTATTGATTTTAGGTTGTTCTTCTTTTTAAACATATGCATTTAATGCTGTACATTTTCTTCTAAGCACTGCTTTTGCTAATCCCACAAATTTGGTAATTTGCATTTAATTTCTATTTAGTTCAAGATACTTAAATTACTTTCAAGACTTCTTTGATCCATGTGTTATTTTGAGGTGTGTTCTTTAATTTCCAAATATTTGGGGGATTTTCCAGTTATTTTCCATTATGGATTTCTAGTTTAATTCCACTGTGATCTAAGAACATCATTTGTATAATTTCTATTTTTTAAATTTGGTAAAGTGCGTTCTCTGGCCTAGAATGTAGTCTGTCTTTGTGATAGTTACATGTAAACTTGAGAAAAATGTTCATTCAGCTTTTTTCTTTTTTTAGTTTGCTTACTCTTTATTTACCTTGTGATATAACTGACATATGACATTGTTTGTTTCAGGTGTCCAACATAATGATTTGATATTTGTATATAGAGCAGAATGGTCACCACAATAAGTCAGATTGCCTTTTTTGAAAGGAGTATTCTAAAATTTTCATTTAGTCCACGTTGGTTGATAGTGTTGTTCAGGTCAACTATATCCTCATTGATTTTCTCCCTATTTAATCTCTTAGTTACTGACAGGAGATTTTGAAGTCTGCAACTGTAATACTAAGTATGTCTATTTCTTCTTTCACTTCTATCAGTTTTTGTTTCATATATTTTGATGCTTTTTTTTTTTTTTTTTTGGCCGTACGCAGGCCTCTCACTGCTATGGCCTCTCCCATTGCGGAGCACAGGCTCCGGACGCGCAGGCTCAGCGGCCATGGCTCATGGGCCCAACCGCTCCGCGACATGGGGGATCTTCCCGGACTGGGGCACGAGCCCGCGTCCCCTGCATCGGCAGGCGGACTCTCAACCACTGCGCCACCAGGGAAGCCCTGTAGGAGCTTTTTATATGATCATATTTTATCTCCTTTTTGAGCATATCAATCATACTTTGTTTTTAATGGTTTCCCTAGATTTAAAAAATATCAATATTTAATTTTAACCAATGTTAGATCACTTTCAAATGACACTGTTCTGTTTCAAATGTAGTGCAGATACCTTATAATAGAGCATTCCTAATTCCACTCTCCTGTTTCTTATGACATGGTTGTCATTCGTTCCACTTATCACTATGCTATAATAACCCAATACGTAATTACCATTACTACTTTAAACAGTTATCTTTTATATCAATTAATAGTAAGAAAAGTCAAAATTTTACTTTACCTTTATTCCTTCTCTGATGCTCATTTCTTATGTATATCCAAATTTGTGGTATATATAATTTTCCTTCTACGTGAAGAAAATGCTTTCTGATTTCTTTCAAGGCAGGCCTGATGGTGATGAATTCCCCATTTTTCATTGTTTGAAAAGTTAATTTATTTAAACTAAAAAAACAAGTTCACCCATTTCTGCTATGCCCCACTCTCTGCCATCAAATTGTTCTCTGTATCTATGAGCTTGGTGTTTTTCTTCCTCCCTCCCTCCCTTCCTCCTTTCCTTCCTTCCCTCCCTCCTTCCTTTCTCCCTTCCTTCCTTCCTTTCTCCCTCCCTTCCATCCCTCCTTCCTTTCTTTCTCCCTCCCTTCCGTCCCTCCTTCCTTCCTTCCTTCCTTCCTCCCTTCCTTCCTTCCTTCCCTTCTTCCTCTCTTTCTTTCTTTTCTTGCTTCCACATATAAGAATGGTCATATGGTATTTGTCTTTCTTGTTGTGATTTACTTTACTTAGCATAGTGTCCTCAAATTCCATCCATGTTGTTACAAATGGCAAGATGCAATTCTTTTTTATGGCTGAAAAATATTTTCAGTGTGTATGTTCTGTGTGTGTGTGTGTGTATCACATTTTTATCCATTCATCCATTGATAGACACTTAGGTTGTTTTCTTATCTTGGTTATTGCCAATAATGTTGCAGCACACATGGGAGTGCATATATCTTTTCATATTGGTATTTTCATTTTCTTGAGATGAATACCCAGAAGTGTAATAGCTGAATCATATGTTCTATTTTTAATTTGGGGGGGAACCTCCATACTTTTTTCATAGTGGTTGTACCAGTTTACATTCCCACCAGCAATGCACAAGGGTTCCCTTTTCTCCACATCCCTGCCAATACTGGTTATTTCTTGTCTTTTTGATAATAACCATTCTAACAGGTATGGAGTGATATCTCATTGTGGTTTGATTTGCATTTTCCTTGTGATTAACGATGTTGAACACTTCTTTTTTTAATGTACCTGTTGGCCATCTATGTTTTCTTTGGAAAAATGTCTATTCACATCTACTATACAATCTTTTTTTTTAATCTTTATTTATTTATTTATTTATGGCTGCGGTGGTTCTTCATTGCGGTGAGCAGGGGCTACTCTTTGTTGCAGTGCACGGGCTTCTAATTGTGGTGGCTTCTTTTGTTGTGGAACACGGGTTCTAGGCGTGCAGACTTCAGTAGTTGTGGCACATGGCCTCAGTAGTTGTGACTTGCGGGCTTTAGAGCTCAGGCTCAGTAGTTGTGGTGCATGGGCTTAGTTGCCCCATGGCATGTGGGATCTCCCTGGACCAGGGCTCGAAATTGTGGCCCCTGCATTGGCAGGCGGATTCTTAACCACTGTGGCACCAGGTAAGTCCCTACTATACAATCTTTATTCAGATTGTTTTTTTCCTTTTCTTATTGAGTTGTATGTTTTGTACATTTTGCATATTTTGGATATTACCCCTTATCAGATATATGATTTGCAAATATTTTCTCCCATTCATTAGGTTGCCTTTTCATTTTGTTGATGGTTTCCTTTGCCGTACAGAAGCATTTTAGTTTAATGTAGTCCCAGTTTTTGATTTTTGCTTTTGTTGCTTTTGGTGTCAGATTTTTAAAAATCATTGCCAAAACCTATGTCAAGGAGCTTACTGCCTATATTTTCTTCTAGGAGTTTTATAGATTCTGGTCTTATATTCATGTCTTTGAGTTAGTTTTTTGTGTATGGTGTAAGATAGTTGTCCAATTTCATTATTTTGCATGGGACTGTGTAGTTTTCCCAACACCGTATGTTGAAGAGACTGTCCTTCCTTTATTGTATATTCTTGGCTCCTCTGTTATAAATTAATCGGGTTTATTTATGGACTCTCGATTCTGTTCCGTTGATCTTTGTGTCTGGTTGTATGCCAGTACCATATTGGGTTTTTTGTTTGTTTTTATATTCTTTTGTTGTTTTATTTTGAATGTCTCTAGAAATGTCTGCTGTGGGTTTAAGATAGAAAATTCTTCCTTAACATGATGAGGAAAGTCCATTTTAGGTTTTCAGGAATGAGTGTTGTGTTATTAAATGTTATTCTGATATCTATTATAGAAGATCATGTGTATTTTGACTGCTGCGCATATTAATACATTTCAAAATACTAAGCCATCCTTGCTTAACCAATCTAATTATAGTAGATTAAAACATGTGAAATATAATTTCTCTATTATTTCATTTACAGTTTTCTATTTAAACTCACAATAAATTTCTTTAAACAAATCCCCAAATTTCACAAATAAAATCTTAAGCTTTAAAAGATATATCAGATTGGGAATTCCCTGGTGGTCCAGTGGTTAGGACTTCATGCTTTCACTGCTGAGGACCTGGGTTCGATCCCTGGTTGGGGAACTAAGATCTCACAAGCTGAGTGGTGCAGCCAGAAAAAAAAAAAAAGAAGAAAACCGCCAAAAAACATAAAAACAGAAGGCATTACTGCTTCTTACAATACCACACACCTGGTGAAGCCTCCCCTGGAAAACCAGAGGGAACAATACAATAAGGAAAGTTCTGCTGTCCAACAGGCCAGCTTCACTGCAAACCCAATTACTTCAAACAGGAAGAGACACAGCCCTACCCCTGGACAGGAAGGCGATGCCTACTTTGCTATCCAGCAGAAAGAAAATGTCTCTCTTCCCAAGGGCAGCCCAGCCAATCAGAAACTGTAGTCACCCAACCAATGAGAAGCCTCTTCCTGAAAAGGACTCTGCTTGTTATTGCCCTTCCCTAGGTCCCTACCCACATGCCCTATAAAAGCAAGCTCCCCTTCCTGGTTCTCTGGATTTGCCTATGGCCTGCCATAGTCTATATTTGCCAAATTGCAATTCTTCTGGCTCTTCTCAAATAAATTCACTTTAGCTGATAAATAGCTGCTTATTATTAAAGCTGACAAACTCAGTCTAGTACCCACTAGGGTTTAGCCTTACACTTAAACTGTGTTGCTAGACTGGTTTCACACAAACTTCTAGACATTAAAATTCACAAAATAAGACACAGTTAAGGGACTTCCCTGGTGGTCCAGTGGTTAGGACTCCATGCCCTCACTGCAGAGGGCACAGGTTCAACCCATGGTCGGAGAACTAAGACCCCGAGGCACGGTTAAACATCGTTTGTTAGTGGCACTTGACTTAAAATCGATAGGAGCCTCCACTGCTTTTAAAACAGACCAGATAATACAAAGTATTCTTTATCAGAGTATTCACAATTTGCAATTAAGTATCAGTGTATATCTGACTCTGTTTCCCTTTTAGCCTATAAGCTCCAGGAGGGTAGGCGTCAACTTATGTTTGTTTACTCACTACTTAGGCTTTTCTGTTTGTCCCCTTCAAACCTCTCCACCTTGACGCATCACTGTGTTCTCTTTCCTTGTGCTTGCGTTCAATTAATAGGAGCTCCAACAAAGGATGGAAAAGAATGCAATACACATATACACACACCACACACAAATGCTCTTGCTATCTCAATTTACATTAACTTCCCTCCAAGGCCTAAACTTCCTTTTTCGATAACAATCTTTGCAGAACATTTCCTTCTCATTAAACAAAGAAAGAAAGAAACCCACATACATGATTAAATGAAAATACAGATCTAGTTCAATCCTCAGTTAGGTTTTTTTCCTTAGTATATAAACAAAGAGTAGTAAGCTTTATAAGAAACTATATACTGAGAAATATTTCTCTCTAAATCTAACCAATTAAAACAATCCTTATTAATGATCAGAAAGAATCCAGTTTTTGGCAAAGAAGTAGGTCTTCTTCCTTTTGTTCTTAAAGGACTACTTGTAAAAGTATTTGATTAAGAATCCGCCTGCCAATGCAAGGGACATGGGTTCGAGCCCTGGTCCAGGAAGATCCCACATGCCGTGGAGCAACCAAGCCCATGTGCCACAACTACTGAGCCTGAGCTCTAGAGCCCGTGAACCACAACTACTGAGCCCATGTGCCACAACTACTGAAGCCCGTGCGCCTAGAGCCCGTGCTCTGCAACAAGAGAAGCCACCGCAGTGAGAAGCCCACTCACCACAACAAAGAGTAGCCCCTGCTTGCTGCAACTAGAGAAAGCCCACGCACAGCAACGAAGACCCAACGCAGCCAAAAATAAAATAAATTAAAAAACAAAAAAACCCCGCTATATTCTATTAAGAACCTATTAAAAATGTAAAACAGGGACTTGCCTGGCAGTCCAGTGGTGCAGATGCCTCAATTCAAATGCAGGGGGTGTGGGTTCAATCCCTAGTCGGGGAACTAGGATCCCACATGCCCTGTGGCGTGGCCAAAAAATAAAGTAAAATAAAACCAAAAGAACCATTAACGATGATGACAAAATCCATGACTCCTTAATTCAGATGATCATCCCCTTTTACTAAGAACCTAAGTCTCCATGGAATAGAACTCAGGAAAGGAGAATCAATTTTACACCTCATTCCACAGGACTTTAGTTTCTGAAGTACCAGAAATAACTTATTTCACTTGTAGGAAGGTTCCACAGAATGGAGTCAAGGTAAAACAATAAAACGCGTAGTCAGTACCTATGAAGTAAAAAGGTGTATATTCTACATATATTCATAAAAGAAATATTTCGTTCAAAAAATTAAAAGCCTGATCTAAGACTGGAATTATTCTGGGACTGCCTGGTAGTAATGCTTAGCTCTTACTGTGTTTGTATCATGAATATATATATGAACTATTAAAACTTAATATGATATAGTCCATAGGCAACTCTGTCCTACATTTATGTTTATTAAAAACTGCCACAAACAAACAAAGCCTGTACAAAAAGCAGCCAGGGCATTGATCACTTTGAAATCATAATCTTGAGAGACACAATTTGCTTAGGACTCCACCATCTTCTAACTTAGCCATGTAGTCTTCCTCTGCCACGTCTTCTTCTTCTTCGTCTGTCATAAACAAACTACTTTGAAATGGTAGTCTTGAGAGATATTATCACCTAGGACCACCTCTTCCTCTGCCTTGGCCTCTTCCTCGGTCTCTTCCTGCAACAGCTTCCCTTTTCTTAGACTTCACCTTTGGTTCAACATCCACGAGAAGTGTATCTAGAGGTAAGCTGTCTGGCAGAATAAAATACTGAATGTTATTTCTGCAAATACTCAGTGTTTCCAGCTGTACAGGTTCTCTGTTCTTCAGGGTCATTTTCACAGCTTTCAGATGTGTATTCATGCTTACATCTACACCTGTGATTGTTCCATGGACCTGTGTTCTAGTCTTTAATTCAGTGGTTACAATTTTGTGACCCAATTTCATCAAAAATCTCATGAGCTTCATCCTAGCGGCGCCGTCACCCTTTTGATCCAATAGTGCACAAAACCCGACAACCAAGCACCGACCGGCTGTGAGTATGAATGGCCCATATTGTTTTAACTACTGTAGCTTTGTAATGTAGTTTGAAACCAGAGCACATGAAGTCTCCAGCTTTGCTCTTATTTCTCAAGATTGTTCTGGCTATTTAGGGACTTTTGTGATTTCACACAAATTTTAGGACTATTTATTCTCCTTCACTTTTGAAGGATACTTTCACTAGAATTCTACTTTTTTTCTCTTTTAAGACTTCTAGTATTTCACTCCACTTTCTTCTCACTTGCAAGATAAGAAATCTTCTGTAAATCTTATCTGTTCCAAACATTTCCTTCTCTCTCTTTCCATTTTTATACTTCTTATTGATTTAAACTGTGAGTTTATATATATAATGCTATTGAATTTTTGGAATATAAATCTAGTTGTCAAATTTTATTACTGACATTGTATTAAAACTTATCCACAATTATTTGGATGTACCTCTACATTTTACAGGTTACATTTTTCATCTTCAATTCTTTTATACCATGACTTATAAGTTTTTTATTTGGATTGAGCTCTTGGTCAGCTGAAATTTAGTTCACTAGGTATTTCAGGAAGAGTTCATGGTTGGTATAATTTCTAGGTTCTTCAGTGGCCAAGAATATCTTTTTTGCCTTCATATATAATCACCAACTTGACCATGAAATTCTCGTACTCGGTTCCCTTCAAAACTATGTAGACTTTGCCCTGTGACTTTTGTTGTTTAGTGGTACAAAGAAGTTTGTGGTCTGCTAAAATATTTTGCCTTGGTAAATATCTTTTTTCCTTCCTAAATGGTTTTAATAATTTTTATCCTTGAAATTCAAAAATTTTATCAAGGTATGTCTAGATGTTTGTCTCATTTCATAAATTTTGTTAGTAATTCTTGACCTCTTTCAATTTTAATAGTCATGTGTTTCTTCCAGTCAGAAAGTTCTTTTTATTATGAAATATTTAAAATACATGGAAGAGTGAATAAAATCTTTATAATGCATGTCCCTATATTTACCACTCAGTTTTAGTAAATCATATTAGTCTGCCACATATGCCACAATAATTTCTAATAAACTAAATTTTATAGCTGTAGTTGAAACTTCTTGAGCAACCTTCCACTACCCCAATTCTCCTTTTAAACCTACATGTAAACACTTTTCTAATTTTTGTGTCCATCTTTCTTACACATTTCTCTATACTGTTATATACATGAATTCAAAAAACATATTACTTTGCATCTTTTCATTTTAAAATGCTATGGAATCATATTGTATCTATATTTCTAAATCTTACATTTTGCAGTCTATGTTATGTTTTCGAGACTTTGCTATGGTGGTAGCTGCAGCTTTCTTTGGTTCATTTTATTGTGCTGCCTCATTCTGTTATGTAAATATATCACAATTAATTTATCCATTTTTATGTTGATGGACATTTAGGTAGTTTCCAAATGTCCACAAATATAAATCATGCTGCAATGACTATTCATTCACATGTCCTCTGTGAGAGTTTCTCTAGGTTTTGTACCAAGAAGTGTAGTTCCTTGCAGCAGGCATGATGACCTTCAAGAGTAATATTATTAAGGAGGTAGTGCTTACATAGTTCTTACTATGTGCTAGACACTCTTCTATATACTTAACTGATACAGACTCATTTAACCTTTCAGAATAACTCTATGAGGTAGGTACTATTCACTACCCACATTTTAGGATTAAAATACAAGTCACAGTAATCTTAAGTGACTTGTCCAAGGTCACACAGATGCAAGTAATAGAACCAGGGTTTGAACTCAGGTAATCTTGTCCAGAGTCTGCATATTTAACCGCTGTGATACACTGGACAAAAAGTATTCTGTTTCTTCTTGATTCCACTTTAAGAAGTCATATTTTATTTAGGAATTTGTCTAACTTTTCACATTTTTCACATAATGTTTTTCATTATATGTTCTTATCTCTATCACCTCTGCTCTATGTATATGTCTATTTTTGTATCTCCAATGTTATTTATTATGCCTCTTCTCTTCTTTGAACATATGAAATATAATTATATTTTAATGTCCTTGTAGAAAATTCTAACATCTGCATCAGTTCTGGGTTGGTTTCTATTTATTAATTTTTCTCATGGCAGGTCATAATTTCTTGACTCTTTCATACTTGATAATATTTAATTGGATGCAAACATTGAGATTTTTATTTTGTTAGGAGTTGATATTTTGCATTCCTATAAATAGTTTTGTACATTGATCTGGGATGCAGTTAAGGAGACTTGTTGGAAGTGTAAATGTGAATCCAGCTCCATGTGAGAGCAGCCAATGGTTATAGCTTCTGAGAAGAAACTTCCCTCTTGCCTTTGGAGGTATGTCAGAGACAGATTTTCTTGTTTTCCTTATAAAGAATTTTTTCCCTAGCCCAACTTACTTGAATGAAAGGAGGGGAAACCCTTTCATCCAGCGTTCCTAGCTTTATGTAGAAGTCTCAAGTTCAGGTACCTTCCCTGCAAGTGTTCAATGCCACATCTCCCATTTCATTGGACGTTCATCCCTGAATTTATTAAATTGTATTTTGACGTTTGCTCCTAGAGTATTATTGGTTTCCTTTATCATTCTGGTTTAATGATCAAGGATTTCATTTTTTTAATCCTTGGGTTATTTTTTTCTTACATTGTTGAGAATGCCACACTGCAACTTTAAATATTATTGTCAGAATTTTTTTTGACATTTTGGTGTTTTCCAGTTGGAATATATTTTGAGAAGATTTTAACCATTGAACTATCAGGAGTGATTGCCCTGTCTTACCAATTTTTATTTATTTAAACTTTTGGTTGTAGTTTTCTTTTAGTCTCTTTAGGACAGCAGATAACTTTTTTGCTTTTAAATCTATCCTGAATATCTGTCTTTTTTTTTTTTTTTTTTTTTTTTTTTCGGGGCTCTTCCTTTTTTTTCCTCTCCCGTTGCGGAGCACAGGCTCTGGACGCACAGGCTCAACGGCCATGGCTCATGGGCCCAGCCGCTCCGTGGCATGTGGGATCTTCCTGGACCGGGGCACGAAGCCGTGTCCCCTGCATCGGCAGGCGGACTCTCAACCACTGCGCCACCAGGGAAGCCCGAAAATCTTTGTCTTTAAGCAGATTAATTGAACCATTTATGTTACTGTTGTTACTGATGTGTTTAGACCCTTTTCTTTATTTTATCAGGGATCTTCTGATGATCCCAGTCAGTTACAGCTGCCAAGATTTTGAATTCTCTTCTTGACATTATGTCCTGGCATGAGAATCCCAAAGTTCCCAGGTAGCTGCTGTAGTTTAAAGCTCAGTGAGATTCTTGCTGTCACTCCTATGAAAAGCAGGGCTTCCCTTTGGGAATCTGTACCACAACATCTGCAGAGGCCAGAGTTGTATGGACAGAGAGCCCAAATTCTCAAGTGGGTCACTGGAAGTTATGCTACCCTAAATTACTTCTCCTTCCATCCCTTTGTTTCTTTTTTTTTTTTTTTTTGGCGGTTCGCGGGCCTCTCACTGTTGTGGCCTCTCCCGTTGCGGAGCACAGGCTCCAGACGCGCAGGCTCAGCGGCCATGGCTCACGGGCCCAGCCGCTCCGCGGCATGTGGGTTCTTCCCGGACCGGGGCACGAACCTGTGTCCCCTGCTTTGGCAGGCGGACTCCCAACCAGTGCGCCACCAGGGAAGCCCCCCTTTGCTTCTTGACCCATGTTTTCTACCTACTGGGGATATAGAATCATACAGTAACCATTGATTTAGAGTATATACTGCATCCTGGAGAATGGTACCCCTCTTAACGGCGTATTGTCTCCAAAATGACACCTTGCTGTTCTCTCAACACATCACTCTCTTAAGACAACAGCTTCAGTGCCTTCAGAGCAGGTACTGTCCATCTTTGGCTTGTGTCACATAGTGAGCCAACCCATTCACTTTTTCTTCCCTCTGCCTATGAGTCCTATCAGTTAGTCATAAAATCCCCCATGTGCACTGGGCAGCTGGTAAATTGCACTCAGCCTGAGACTTCCTGTAGTGAGCCTGTCTTCTCACTAGAATGTAAGCTCCAGTAAAGAGGGGTTTGTTTGGTTCATTGCTGTATCCCCAATTATATCAACAGTGCCAGTTCAATAAATATGGATTGAAAGAATGAATGTTCTCCTTCTCAAATGGAGTACGTTCGTTTCCCTTTACTCTTCAGGAGCTGAACTCTCAACTTCCACCTAGAACCTACTTACCACCTCATAGTTCTACTCCATTTAGTGTTCATTTTGATATTTATCTAGCTTTTTCAGTTCCACCTATATCTTTTTGGTTTTCTCTCGTAATGCTTTGTCATTGGTGTTTGCAGGGGGAGTGCACATAGCATAAAATTACTGCACAATCTTGATCAGAAGTTACACTTTATTTTGTAATTTCTTTGATAAGTGTTTTGTCTCCATTTGCCATTTCTCTTCATCAGAATGGTTACTATATGGTATATTTAGATCACCTTTTATTGTGATGATTTAAATATTTTCATCATTTGCTGTTTTTATCCCTTTCCGCTGACTTTTGGAAGGAATTCTATCACTTGTTATCTAATTTACAACTTTGTTTCAGTAGTATTCAATCTGCTGTTTCCTGCCTTTTTCCTTATTTTTTTTAATGCAGGAATTGTATTTTTTATCTCCTGCTCTCTACTGGTTTTAGATTGCTTCTTACTCTATTTCCCTAATAATTAATTTTATTGCATAATGAATATGTGCCTTTTATGTTTCCAGACCATCAATGAATTATTTCATTAAAAATACACAATAACCCTGTTAGGTCAATACTGCTGTCATCCCATTTTACAAATGAAACTATGGAAACAAGATAGGTTTAGTAATTGACTGGTGATCACATGTAGCTCATAAGTGGCAGAGCTGTGATTTGAACTTGTCGAAGCCCAGAGTCTTAACCATTCCTCTACATTGCCTGGAAATAGGTGAAAAGCTCTCTTGATTTTCTTGAGAAAGCGAATTAGAAAATACCTAAATTGTTTCCTTGAGAAAGTGAATTAGAAAGTGTCTAAAGTCTCTGCATTAACCATTTCATAGAAGACATTTGTATTGATTCCTCAGCAAATTGCTTGCCCTGAACTTCACATAACCTATGTCTCATAGAGATCATAACCTATGATCTCTCTCTTTAATCCTTACTGGGGACAGGATATCCTTGGTTAGCATTGCCAACCAACATAGTTTCTCTCAGAATTTATGACGCTGTTTGAATACTCTGGACCTAGTAGACCAAGGGAGAGAGGAGCTGTGGGTTTATCGTCATGTTGTGTGATAGTTCAGGTAACCAAACAACTTGTGAAGAAATGTGAGGAGTAAGAACAGAAGCTCCCCTTCTCTACTCACACTTTTATTTTCTGTATTTGACATGGCAGCCGAGAGGCCTCACTCAACCCTCTTGCCTCATTCATGTCCCCTGTAATTTTCCTCTAATGCAAATGAAAATTGAGGATGCATTACTTGGGGTTTCCTGTTAGGTATATCCTCTGGTGCCTGGTGCACTTCCCAGGCCTGCTGAGACCAAGAGGAACTCCGTAATTGATCGATAAACCACACCTGTGTACAGGCTTTGCCTGTTTTACTTCAGGGGTATGAGTGGAGTTACGCTGTATGGCCTCGCAGGAGAGTTGTTATTTCTCATGCAGGCAGTAGAGGATCAGAATACTCCTGGTCTTTGATGTCGTTACACTTGTGGAAATTTTTCAGAGTTTTTGGCATGGGTCTGGAGTATTGAGTATCCAGCAAATAATACAGTTTTGACCCCCTTTAAAAATTCCGTTTTAACAGGAATCAAAAAGGGACTGGGAGAGTTAGACATTTTCATTCAATTTGCTCTTTTGTTCAGAATCCTAAGTAGCAAATTACAAGTCACCATTAGGTAACAGTAAAAAGTAGACTGTAACTTTTGTAGTTTTCCAGACACAAGGTTCTCAAGTTTCCGTTTCATAGTCACATCCATGTATGAGAGCAGATTCTGAGTTTGGCAAGGCCCTTGGAAAAACGGTTCATAGAAACTCTGTAAATTCAACAGTAGACATTATTAGGAGGGTTCATACCCAGCAGAGATTGGGGCCTGAGTCTTAGCAGAATTGCAGAGGGAGAAACTAGCTTACATTGTTTGTGAACTGGCTTCCTTGGAAAGGCTTTGCTGAGATGAGCGATTCTATTTAGAATGGCTGCTGCTCATCTTTCTACCAAGATAATCATCTGATGGCAACGTGAAAAAGCAGATGTGGCATTTTCGAACTCTAAATGCTTTCAACCTCCAATGTTATTCCCAGTGAACCTGAAAGTCAAAGAAATAATCACCTTGAAATTCTGCTATAACGTGAAGAGCTCAAGAAAGCTGAGCACCTGACTGGTACCAAAGAGGAACCCTGAAAGCTAAGCTTCCTATAAATTGGAATTTTTGCTTCCTCTGTTGTCTTCCATATAGTCTCTTGCCTCTTTGCTAAATATCAAAGATATTTATGCTTAAACAAATGTTGTCTCTCTCAGTGCATCCTCTCCTTCTGGCAGGGAAGTCATCGTGCTGAATCGGTGGCACTTGCCATGGCAACAGACTGTGATGTCAGAGACACAGTGCCAAGCAGTTAGATTTCGGAGGTGCCGCAGTTGGGAATATGAAGCTCCAAGGATGATGATGAGCCAGAGCAGTTGCTGTAAAAGAAAAAGAATCTCAGTAAAGACCGAGTGTCTGATGTGTGCTCTCAGAGGTCTGGTGCTGAAGTAGGGTGACAGCAAATGAAGCCAGGTGAGGCGAATAGGGATGCAGTGCTCAAGACAGGATTTCCAAGGAGAAGTGTGGTGATGAAGACCATTTGCAGAAGGCCACATCCAGATGGCTGGCACCCTGCCATGTTCTGAGGCTCTGATGCTTCACAGGTGTGCTCTAAGGCATAGAAGGGAGAAGCTCCAGAGGTTTGCTGCCTCTCAATGAGAGAGACAAAGGAGTCAGGACAGAGAAAAAGAGCAGACTCTTTGCTTTCCTGTCTCCTGAAGCAGGAGTGTGACAACTTTCACAGTTGTGCTGCTTTCACAGAAAGAGCACCTTGACATCAAGACATCTGAGACCTGAAAACTGAGGATGCTGTGGGGAGAAGGCTGCCCGAAGAGGTTTTCAGCAAAACTTTCCAAGAGGAGGCAATGGATGGTGGTCCCTGAAGTTACTGATAGGAACAGTCAGAGTATTTTGAAACGGACTCTGAAAATCTCTGCAGGTCTTATGTTGAATATGCAAACGATGAAACCGATACCTGTGAAAAATCATAGATGAAGTTTTAAAATCCATACACATTTCAGTGATACAGTATGGATAAATTTGGACTGCATATGGCTTCTTATGTAAAGGAAAATTTCTTCTCCTTTTAGTAACACATTGTCTGCTGCCTGTGCTTAGCACCTTCTGCCATATGCTACTTAGAACAAGCTGCTGCAATTCAAGAACTAGCCCAATAATTAAGATCAAATGAGCCACATGAAGAAAATGAGATGAAGAAAACCACATGCCCATGGAGCCCAGCCTTTTTATGTTAAAAAAAAGAAAAGAAGAAAGAAAAACAACCATTGCCCATGGATTTATATGCAGTCCACACTCAGGATTATTGTTAACATCTATGCATATATTTTGAATTGTTCTGGGCTCGATTGATTAGCTCCATGGAAATAGTTGCTATTGGATGCTGGGGCATCCCTATGGAATATAAATAATAGCGCTCAAGGCTCAACCAAATGTAATTTATTTCATGAAAAAAGTACAATGAAACATGGAAGGTGTTATAAAATAGTTTTGAGATTAAGCCTTACAGGATCCTTGGAGATATTTGACCTCTCATCCTTACGTTGTAATGGGAAGTTGAAATCCAGAGAGAGTGAATAAATTTCCCCTGGTCACTGAGCTATAGCTAGAGGCAAGTCTCAGGTTAGATCATGGGATTTCTGGCTCACCCACTGGTTCAGTAATTCTCAAACTTGAGCATGCATCAGAAACCCCTGGAGGGCTTGTTAAAATACAGATTGCTGGGCACCCCCCCCCCCGTGTTTCTCATTTAGTAGGTCTGGGTTGTGGTCCCAAAATTTACTTTCCCACCAAGTTCTCGGGTGAAGCTGATCTGTAGACCTTATTTACCTATCTACAGGTCATACTTGGAAAACCACTGGTTTAGTTTTTTAAAATTTTCCTTACATTGGGTTTTCTCAAACTATGGTAGGACCTATATGAGAATCACCTGGAGGGGGTGTTGCCTATCAGAAATATAGGTTATGGGTACGTCTCAGAGTTACTAAATTTGAATCTCTGGAAGTGAGGGGCTGGCATCTACCTTGTACACAATCACCCCTGGTAATTTCCATTACTGTCCAAGTTTGAAAATCACACTACGTGACCACACTGATTGACCTGAAGAAATCAAAGACTGAACTTCTTGGTGAGATGATAAAATTAACAGTTCTTGCTCCATCCTCTCAAACCTCCAAGCAAATGACCAAAGGAAGGAAGAAGAATTAAAACCTGCATCTAATTTGGGAAAATGAGAAAGGTGTCAGCCCTATGTTCAAAACGTCTAGGATTTTTTTGTGAGATGTTGTGCTAGTGGGACTCCATTGAGCAAGATATTAAAAGACCTGTCAGCCTCTAGAGAAAGCAGTAGAGTAGTAGGGTGAGTAAGGAGAAAAAAGTCATAGCAGAGCCCCACTAATGCCCACTGACACGGGGGACAAGCTGATATCACAGAATGTAAGATGCGAAGTCTCATCTACTACTTTGGATAAGTTGCCTTCTACCAGTCCTGTGTGGAGACTCCTGGGTTTCCATGGTGAAAGTCATCTGTGCATGAGGGCATCATGACATAGGTAGACAAATACCATATGGGTAGTGTGAGAAGTGACACCATAAAGACCCAGGCAGAAATTTGAGCAGCATCCCAACAGTTTTGCTTCATAACAGTCATGGAGGAAAAACTGCTCAGAGGTGATTCCTCTGCTTCAGGCTCCCATACTGCAGGCTTTATCCATAGTTTTACAGGCTGAATGATGACTGAATTGAAAATTACATAAATTAGCCTGGCAGTTTAAGACTCAGTGGAAGATTATAACTGCAAATGGGTGTACCATGAGGGAATTCAAGGAGCACACATTTGCCTAACAAGTGGGAAAACCCAAGTCTGGGTGAACATTTCCTGCTTCACTATGGGATCTAAGAATTCTATATCAAGCAAGCTGTCGATCACACATGATAAAAATAGATATTTTAAGGTATGCAAGTTTCATAATGAAATACCTATGTACCCTTCCAGAATATATGGTCTATTATAGACAACCAGATGATGAATATGAAAAAGAAAAAAATATTCCAGTAGAAAAATGGGCAAAATTATAAACAGGCAATTCACAGAAGAATTAAAAAGTAAACATATGAAAAGATCCCTAGTTTCACTAAAGAAATGTAAATTAAAACAACGAAATGCCAATGTTTTGCCCACCGTTTTTGCAAAAATTTTAAAATGTGAAAACATTGAAGAAGATATGAGGAAATAGGCATTTATACTCCCTTGGAGGAATTTTAGGCAACTTGGAATATAATTTTGGAAGGCAATTTCACAATATGTATCAAAATCATACAATATTTATACCTTTGAACTGATCATTCCATTTGTAGTAATTAATCCTAAGTGAGCAATGATAATAAGAGACATAAAAATATTAATATGTAAGGATGTGCATTAGACATTATTTATGTTAGTGAATAGTTTGGAACGACTTAAATATCCAAATGTGATATGGTAAAATAAATTTTTATGTATCCCTAAAATGCATTACTATATAATCATAGTAGTTACTAAAGAATATTTAAAGATATAAAATGTGTTCACTATTTTAAACTAATAGTTCAGGTTACCAAATCATATAAGTTTGCCTATAAATTCAATATATATGAAAGAAAAAGAACTAGAAACATAAGCATCAACATATTCTATCTTTTCCACATTTCGTGCAGTGAGAACATTCTTTTTTTAGTTTAAATGTTATGGGAAATAGTCTGGTTACACGAATTATTCTGCATAAACATAATGGAATACTAGGCAGCCATTAAAAAGACAAAAATTATGATTATTGATAGAGAATAATCACAATATTAGTTGTTAGGTGAAAAAATAAAGCACAATACAGTGTATAACCATGCTGAGAAATAAGAATGTAAAATAAGGCATACTTATCTAACACTGATATGCCTCACTCTAAACACATGGAAGTGGTGAATAAATATAGTAACCATAATTACTTTCTGTACATATCAAGCTCAAAAAAGAATTAAAAATCCCATGTGTTACATATTAAGAAGAAATGGAAATCAAATTACTAGTCTCACAAACTGAGAAAGCTGCTATGATCCATGGGAGTACTGAACATAGAAACAGGATTTAAAGTTCTGCATCTGAGGTCTTAATGACAATGTGGGATTAGATGATACTGCTTTAAACCCACCCAAGGCAATGAGCTGGACATGATATCCCTTCAATAATCTTATAACTGGTACCCCTTTGTGAATAGGAGACTGTGACTAGACTATAATTTTTGGAGAATCAAAAAATTTGCCTTTACTTAAGACTTTGGATAAAAGTATAAAATACTTTAAGAGTTGAAATCCCAAACATATGGCATATGCATTTGTGGAGTCTGAATTTATGTGACCTGACAGTTCAGGTGAGTAATTGACATTTAACAGGTCCAGGATCAGGGAAATTCCTGGGGCAGCTGACAGAAGCGTATGTAAAACCACTCTGTTGGGATATTTCAATAACCCAGAGAACCAGGGTCTCCCTCAGATACAGCCACCTTGCAAACAAACAAGAGGATTAACATCACAAGGACTTGAAAAAAGAGAAAAATCTGAAAGAGAATACAGGGCTTCAAAAATGTACAGGACAATAAGAAAGTAACTAAAATCACAATGATAGACTAAGACACTGTGACAAACAAGATTTGCAAATAAGAACATATAGAATGCTAGATGTTAGTAGAGTCATTGGATAAAAGAAACTTAAAAAGGGGATGAGATAAAATTGTAGAGAGAATTGGTAAATTGGAATATATATTGGAGGATGTTACACAGAATGCAGCCCTGAAAAATGATTAAGAGATGGAGGATGTAGAGGCTCCAACATGAGTCTAATGGTAGGTCCTCAAAGACAGAAGGCTAGTGAGAGAAAGGAAAAATGACTGAGAATTTTATAGAATTACAGAGTGACATGAAACTTCATATCAAAGAGTATGATAAAAATAAATCTACATCTGACTCATCATTGTGAAGTTGCTGCTCATGAATGGCAGACAGAAAACTTACTCATTATCATGGCAAATGAGGGGAAAAAAGAGACATGATTCATAGAAAACACAAAATGAGTTTTTACCAGTAATCACAATAAATGTGAATAAATTAGATTTACCTACTCAAGGAAAGAGATTTAGATACACCTCTTTAAAAAGCATATGCCTATTTTTTATTTTAAAAAGTGAAGAGATGACAGAGTAAGATATGGAAAAAGGTGTTGGTACACACAGAATGTGATAATACTGTATAGGGATGTTATGATCAGGCAAAGAAAAAGGTAAAGCAAAACAAAATGAACAATAAAAGCATTTTAAGGATAAAGGAGTCATTATAAATCATCTTCTATGCCTTTAATAACATAGCCTTCAACTACATGAACTTGCCACAGTTAAACAGAGAAACAAACTTAAATAAAAATGGAATATTTTAACATAAGTACCCCAATAATGTTTAGGTCAAGGACATCAAAAATATTAATGAACCATTATCTGATAACATGAACAAACTCATATATAGAACTTATACTATAAAATACACATTTTACTCAAGCACAAGGGACATTTATAACAAGTAATTGCCTACTAGACCATCAACAACGTCTCAACAATATAAAGAAATCATATAGAACATTCTTAACCTCAGTAAAGTTTTTCTTAAAGTTAATAATAAAAATATATCTAACACATCATATATTTGAAGTTCAAAAACATTTAATTCAAGAATACAAAAAATTTCAAAGCCATTAGAATGAAATAATAAAGAATATTATATATCAAAACATGTATGATGATACTTTATTTTTTAGGGTGCCAAAGTGTTCTATATATATTTTTCTTATTAGGTATCTATTTTATACCTTTTAGTGTATACATGTCAATCCCAATCTCCCAATTCATCGCCCTCCACCCCCCGCTTTCCCCTCTTGGTGTCTGTATGTTTGTTCTCTGCATCTGTGTCTCTGTTTCTGCCTTGCAAACTGGTTCATCTGTACCATTTTTCTAGATTCCACATATATGCTTTAATATACAATATTTGTTTTTCTCTTTCTGACTTACTTTACTTTGTATGACAGTCTTTAGGTCCATCCACATCTCCACAAATTACCCAATTTTGTTCCTTTTCATTGCTGAGTAATATCCCATTGTATATATGTACCACATCTTCTTTATCCATCTTTTATCAGTGGGCATTTAGGTGACTGACAATGACCTAGCTATTGTAAATAGTGCTTCAGTGAACATTGGGGTGCATGTGTCTTTTTGAATTATGATTTTCTCTGGGTATATGCCCAGTAGTGGGATTGCTGGGTCATATGGTAATTTTATTTTTAGTTTTTTAAGGAACATCCATACTGTTCTCCATAGTGGCTGTATCAATTTCCATTCCCACCAACAGTGCAAGAGGGTTCCCTTTTCTCCACAGCATTTCCAGCATTTGTTGTTTGTAGATTTTTTGATGATGGCCATTCTGACTGGTGTGAGGCGATACCTCATTGTAGTTTTCATTTGCATTTCTCTAATAATTAGTGATGTTGAGCAGCTTTAAATGTGCCTCTTGGCCATCTGTATGTCTTCTTCGGAGAAATGTCTATCTAGGTCTTCTGCCCACTTTTGGATGGGGTTGTTTGTTCTTTAATATTGAGCTACAAGAGCTGTTTATATATTTTGGAGGTTATTCCTTTGTCCATTGATTCATTTGCAAATATTTTCTCCCATTCTGAGGGTTGTCTTTTCGTCTTGTTTATGGTTACCTTTGCTGCGCAAAAGCTTTTAAGCTTCATTAGGTCCCATTGGTTTATTTTTATTTCCATTACCCTAGGTGGTGGGTCAAAAATGATCCTGCTGTGATCTATGTCATATGTACTCTTCCTGTGTTTTCCTCTAAGAGTTTTATAGTGTCCAGTCTTACATTTAGGTCTTTAATCCATTTTGAGTTTATTTTTGTATATGGTGTTAGGGAGTGTTATAATTTCATGCTTTGGGGCCTCTCACTGTTGTGGCCTCTCCCGTTGTGGAGCACAGGCTCAGGGTGCGCAGGCTCAGCGACCATGGCTCACGGGCCCAGCTGCTCCGCGGCATGTGGGATCTTCCCGGACCAGGGCATAAACCTATGTTCCCTGCATCAGCAGGCGGACTCTTAACCACTGCACCACCAGGGAAGCCCTAATTTCATTCTTTTACATATAGCTGTACAGTTTTCCCAGCACCACTTATTGAAGAGACTGTCTTTTCTCCATTGTATATCCTTGCCTCCTTTGTCATAGAGTAGTTGACTGTAGGTGGGTAGGATTATCTCTGGGCTTTCTATCCTGTTCCAGTGATCTATATTTCTGCTTTTGTGCCAGTACCATATTGTCTTGATTACTGTAGGTTTGTAGTATAGTCTGAAGTCAGGGAGTCTGATTCCTCCAGCTCCGTTTTTTCCCCTCAAGATTGCTTTGGCTGTTTGGGGTCTTTTGTGTCTCCATACAAATTTTAAGATTTTTTTTCTAGCTCTGTAAAAAATGCCCTTGGTAATTTGATAGGAATTGCATTGAATCTGTAGATTCCTTTGGGTAGTATAGTCATTTTCACAATATTGATTCTTCCAATCCATGAACATGGTATATCTGTCCATCTGTTTATGTCATCGTTGATTTCTTTCATCAGTGTCTTATAGTTTTTTGAGTACAGTTACCTCCTTAGGTAGGTTTATTCCTAGGTATTTTATTCTTTTTATTGCAATGGTGAATGGGATTGTTTCCTTAATTTCCCTTTCTGATCTTTCGTTGTTAGTGTATAAGAATGCAAGAGATTTCTGTGCATTCATTTTGTATCCTGCAACTTTACCAAATTCATTGATTAGCTCTAGTAGTTTCCTGGTGGCACCTTTAGGATTGTCTATGTATAGTGTCATGTCATCTGCAAACAGTGATAGTTTTACTTCTTCTTTTCCAATTTGTATTCCTTTTATTTCTTATTCTTCTCTGATTGCTGTGGCTAGGACTTGCAAAACTATGTTGAATAATAGTGGTGAGAGTGGACATCCTTATCTTGTTCCTGATCTTAGTGGAAATGCTTTCAGTTTTTCACCATTGAGTATGATGTTTGCTGTGGGTTTGTTGTATATGGCCTTTATTATGTTGAAGTAGGTTCCCTCTATGCCCACTTTCTGGAGAGTTTTTATTATAAATTGGTTTTGAATTTTGTCTAAAGTTTTTTCTGCATCTATTGAGATGATCATATGGTTTTTATTCTTCAATTTGTTAATATGGTGTATCACATTGATTGATTTACATATATTGAAGAATCCTTGCATCCCTAGGATAAATCTCACTTGATCGTGGTGTATGATCCTTTTAATGTGCTGTTGGATTCTGTTTGCTAGTATTTTGTTGAGTATTTTTGCATCTATATTCATCAGTGATATTGGTCTGTAATTTACTTTTTTTGTAGTATCTTTGTCTGGTTTTGGTATCAGGGTGATGATGGCCTTGTAGAATGAGTTTGGGAGTGTTCCTTCCTCTGTAATTTTTTGGAAGAGTTTGAGAAGGATGGGTGTTAGCTCTTCTCTAAACATTTGATAGAATTCACCTGTGTAGCCACCTGGTCCTGGACTTTTGTTTGTTGGAAGATTTTTAATCACAGTTTCAATTTCATTACTTGGGATTGGGCTGTTCATTTCTTCCTGGTTCAGTCTTGGAAGGTTATACCTTCCTAAGAATTTGTCCATTTCTTCCAGGTTGTCCATTTTATTGGCATAGAGTTGCTTGTAGTAGTCTCTTAATGATGTTTTGTATTTCTGCAGTGTCCATTGTAACTTCTCCTTTTTCATTTCTAATTTTATTGATTTGAGTCCTCTCCCTCTTTTTCTTGATCAGTTTGGCTAAAGGTTTATCAATTTTGTTTATCTTCTCGAAGCTTGCAGTTTTATTGATCTTTGCTATTGTTTTCTTTGTTACTGTTTCATTTATTTCTCCTCTGATATTTATGATTTCTTTCCTTCTACTAAGTTTGAGTTTTGTTTGTTCTTTTTTCTCTGGTTCCTTTAGGTGTAAGTTTAGATTGTTTATTTGAGATTTTTCTTGTTTCTTGAGGTAGGATTATAGTGTTATAAACTTTGCTCTTAGAACTGCTTTTGTTGCATCTCATAGGTTTTGGATTGTGTTTTCATTGTCATTTGTCTGTAGGTACTTTTTGATGTCCTCTTTGATTTCTTCAGTGATCTCTTGGTTATTTAGTAGCGTGTCGTTTAGCCTCTATGTATTTTTTTCCTACATTTTTTCCTTGTAATTTATTTCTAATCTCATTGTGTTGTGGTTGTAAAACATGTTTGATATGATATTAGTTTTCTTCAATTTATTGAGGCTTGATTTGTGACCCAAGATGTGATCTATCCTGGAGAATGTTCCATGTGCACTTGAGAAGAAAGTGTAATCTGCTGTTTTCAGATGGAATGTCCTATAAATATCAATTAAATCTATCTGGTCTATTGTGTCATTTAAAGCTTGTGTTTCCTTATTAATTTTCTTTCTGGATGATCTGTCCATTGGTGCAAGTGAGGTGTTAAAGTCCCCCACTATTAGTGTGTTACTGTCGATTTCCTCTTTTATAGCTGTTAACATTTGCCTTATGTATTGAGGTGCTCGTATGTTGGGTGCATATATATTTATAATTGTTATATATTCTTCTTGGATTGGTCTCTTGCTCATTATGTAGTGTCCTTCCTTGTCTCTTGTAACATTTTATATTTTAAAGTCTATTTGATATGAGTATTTCTACTCCAGATTTCTTTTGATTTCCATTTGCATGGAATATCTTTTTCTATCCCCTCACTTTCAGTCTGTATGTGTCCCTAGGTCTGAAGTGGATTTCTTGTAGCCAGTATATATATTGGTCTTGTTTTTGTATCCATTCAGCGAGCCTGTGTCTTTTGGTTGGAGCATTTAATCCATTCACATTTAAGGTAATTATCGATATGTATGTTCCTATTACGATTTCCTTAATTGTTTTTGTTTGGGGTTTTTTTGGTAGGTCCTTTTCTTCTCGTGTGTTTCCCACTTAGATAAGTTCCTTTAGCATTTGTTGTAGAGCTCGTTAGGTGGTGCTGAATTCTCTTAGCTTTTGCTTGTCTGTAAAGCTTTTGATTTCTCTGTCAAATCTGAATGAGATCCTTGCCAGATAGAGTAGTCTTGGTTGTTCCCTTTCATCACTTTAAATATATTGTGCCACTCCCTTCTGGCTTGTAGAGTTTCTGCTGAGAAGTCAGCTGTTAACCTTGTGGGAGTTCCCTTGTATGTTATTTGTTGTTTTTCCCTTGTTGTTTTTAATAATTTTTCTTTGTCCTTAACTTTTGTCAGTTTGATTACTATGTGTGTCAGCATGTTTCTGTTTGGGTTTATCCTGCCTGAGACTCTCCATGCTTCCTGGACTTGGGTGGCTATTTCCTTTCCCATCTTAGGGAAGTTTTCAACTATAATCTGTTCCAATATTTTCTCAGACCGTTTCTTTTTCTCTTCTTCTTCTGAGACCCCTATAATACAAATGTTGTTGCATTTAATGTTGTCCCAGGGGTCTCTTAGGCTGTCTTCATTTCTTTTCATTCTTTTTTCTTTATTCTCTTCCATGGCTGTGGATTCCACCATTCTGTCTTCCAGGTCACTTATCCGTTCTTCTGCCTCACTTATTCTGCTATTGATTCCTTCTGGTGTAGTTTTCATTTCAGTTATTGTATTGTTCATCTCTGTTCATTTGTTCTTTAGTTCTTCTAAGTGTTTGTTCTTTAATTCTTTAAGTCTTTGTTAAACATTGCTTTCATCTTCTCGATCTTTGCCTCCATTCTTTTGCCAAGGTCCTGGATCATCTTCACTATCATTATTCTGAAATCTTTTTCTGGTAGGTTGCCTATCTCCACTTCATTTAGTTGTTTTTCTGGGGTTTTATCTTGTTCCTTCATCTGGTACATAGTCCTCTACCTTTTCATTTTTTCTATTCCTGTGAATGTGGTTTTCGTTCCACAGGCTGCAGGATTGTATTTCTTCTTGCTTCTGCTGTCTGCCCTCTGATGATGATACTTAAGATAGTAAATTTGATTTATTCCTAGGTGTTTAATTATTTTTTTTGCAGCAGTAAATGGGATTATTTCCTTAATTTCTCTTTCTGATACTTTGTTGTTAGGGTATAGAAATGCAACAGATTTCTGTATATTAATTTTGTATTTTACAACTTTACTAAATTCATCGTTGAGGTCTAGTACTTTTCTGGTGGTGTCCTTAAGATTTTCTATGCATAGAATTATGTCATCTGCAAAGAGTGACAGTTCTACTTGTTCCATTTCAATTTGGATTCCTTTTCTTTTTCTTTTCTTTAATTGCTATGGCTAGGACTTCCAGTACTATGTTGAATAAAAGTGGGGAGAGTGGGCATTCTTGTCATGTTCCTGATCTTAGGGGACATGGTTTCAACTTTTCATTGTTGAGTATGATGTTTGCTGTGGGTTTGTCATATATGGCCTTTATTATGTTAATATATGTTCCCTCTATGCCCACTTTCTGGGGAGTTTTTATCATAAATGGATGTTGAATTTTATCAAAAGCTATTCTTGCATCTACTGAGATGATCACACAGTTTTTATTCTTCATTTTGTTAATGTGTATCACATTGATTGATTTGTGGATATTCAAAAATCCTTGCACCCTTGGGATAAATCCCAGTTGATCTTGATATATAATCCTTTTCATGTATGTTTTCTCTGGAGAGATGTATGTCTATGTCCTCTGCCCATTTTTCAATTCTGTTGTTTTTTTTTGTTACTGAATTGTAGGAGCTGTTTGTTTATTTTGGAAATTAAACCCTTGTTGGTCACATGATTTGTAAATACTTCCTCCCAGTCCATACGATGTCTTTTCATTTTGTTTATGGTTTCCTTTGCTGTGCAAAAGCATGTAAGTTTGATTAGGTCCCATTTGTTTATTTTTGCTTTATTTCTATTACCTTGTGAGACTGAGCTAAGAAAACATTAGTATGATTTATGTCAGAGAATGTTTTGCCTGTATTCTCTTCTAGGAGTTTTATGGTGTCTTGTATTTAAGTCTTTAAGACATTTTGAGTTTATTCTTGTGTATGGTGTGAAGGTGTGTTCTAGCTTCATTGATTCATATGTGTTGAAGATTAATTGTCCATAGGTTTGTAGGTTTATTTCTAGGCTTTCTCTTCTGTTCATTTATCCGTATGTTTGTTTTTGTGCCAATACCATGCTGTTTTGATTACTGTAGCTTTGTAGTATTGTCTGAAATCTTGGTGGGGGGTTATGCCTCCTACTTTGTTTAGAATGTACTTTCTTCCTTACAGTTTGTTTTCAAACTCTTTTTTTGGTTCATGTTCAAGGTATTCAGTAAGATTATAGACTATTTGAGAGAACAGTACTTTGTTCTTCTCAGTCATTCCAGAACAATTTAAAAGAAAATCAGTAAGTGATATTTTGTGTCAGATGTTGTGCCAGGTGCCAGATATAGAGAAGTACCTGTGACATTGGGCCCCTGAGAGGTTTACAGTGCTCTTTTCCCATATCCTTTACTAAGTATTCAATAAACTTTTATTTTTGGAGACAAGGAGAAACCACAGTCTTGTTCATCTACCTGGTCAAGGGAGAAGCCTGGTAAGAACTATAGTCCTGTAATCTTGTTAATAATGACTGAACATACATTAATTTAACATTTCTCAAATGACACATTTGAGAAAAAAATACTTCAGTTAGGATCCCAAATTTCTCTCTTCTAGATCTTAGGGAAATGATCATTTGCATCAAAGTCATTGATCTACTTCATGAGTAGAACTTCAGTCTCTAACATTGTGCTTCTGTTTTTTTTAAAAAAAAACAATTTTAACTATAAACAACATTCTCCTGATTTCTAACTGAAAAATTATTTTCTATAACTGAACAGAAGTAATGTGTCCACCAATACCAATGGCACAGAAAACCTGCCATTTATGACCTTCTCTTGATTAGAACACTGGATATAACACAACTTACTTTCCACACTCAGATCCTCAAAGCATATCAACTATGGACAGGCCCTAGAAAAATAGAAATTCCACCAGGCTTTAAATGGTTCTTTCATAAGTTCTGGAAAGGGCAAAATAGGTAAAGCTGTAGGATGTCATTTTATGTCCAACCTAGTAGAAGTGTGTAATATAAAATAAAAGGTGCACGATACTGCCTTTACCATTTTAAAACTCTTTTCTTAGGCTAAAGGAGAAACTGTTTTCCAAGATACCACAGGAAGTAAAAGAAAGATACAAAAATTCTCTGCAACTGGTCAGGTTTCTTTTTTATCAGGTCCAATGAGAATTTTAAATTAGCTCATGCCAGGTATACAGTGGAGCTTACTGAAGAAAGACAACAAAGGGTTGGGAATGGATTCTGGTGTTTGCACTTAGAATAAAAGAAAGAGGTTCATTAATAAAACTTTTATGCAGGGTCAGTCTGAAATTCAGAACAAAAGAGTGTGAAACTCAAGTTATGACAGTATTCATTGAGAGAGTTCTTATTCAGAAATGGAGCATTCATTCCTCAGGTCAAAATTCCACTTGAAATAAGTCATGTGAATTTTTATCATTACAGTAAACATTTATGGTCATAATATAGGTAGTAGAAACAGATTTAAGGCCTGCATCACAATTAGGGGAGTGTTATGTGCTCCCCACATAAGCAGTTTGAGTCTAGAAAGTTTGCTGTTCTGGGTTTAGGCAACATTCCAGCTTCCTGCCTTTCTGGTTTGAGCAATAGTATATTTCTCTTTTTCTTTATTCAATCAAGGCCTCAGTGGGTAACCCATACTACATTTGGTCTTAAAATTCTTTTTGCCTTTCACGTATTTGGTAAGATCTAGTGATTCTGGATAGTTGTATCAATGGAGGATGGCTTTGGGGAGAAACACAGGTGCTAAGACATCTTATAGAACAGTGTTGGAAGACATTAAGAAATCACAAGAAGAAGGTCGGGCAAACAGAGCAGTGGCAGTGATTTGACCTGTCTCTCCTGGGTGATCTCTCCAGCCCTGTCATATGCTATGGGTGGTTAAGATGTTGTCTTGGCACAGAGCTGAAAGTGGAAAAATGGTCTGAGTAATACTCTGCTACTGGAAAGGGTTTTGTGGTCTATACAAGTCCTATTAAAATCTACAGCCTTGCATGTGGTTCTTTAGCTATTCAAAGAAAATAAAACCTCCCAAGTTATTTCTAGGCACATTGGTCTTTTTCTTTTGAATTACTCAGAGATTACAAAGTGTCTTGACAGTGAAAAGTGGGTCCTGATGACTCAACCTCCCTCAACCGAAGTTGGGAACATTGGGGGAAATAATACATATTGTTAGGCAGTACCTGACACAGAATAGGCGTGTTATTAATGTTTGTTTTTCAAAAGCTGCTGAGCAGCAACCTGAAGTTGACATTTTTTTTTCCCCTTCAATTTTAAGGGAAAGAGACCTGCAGCTAAATTTGAAATGATGGACAACTTGACCCTGAAAAGACCTTGCGGTAATTTGAGATGCTGTTGGCTGTCCAAAGGGTGAGGTAAGACCATGGTTATTCCATGTTACTGTCAACCAGATTTTACACCGTCAGTAACACAGGCCCAGGAAGGAACGTGCAGAAACACATTCTTGATTTTTTTCTTGATTGGGTACAGTGATATTCTTTCTGCATAACCTCTAAGAAAAGAAGTAAGATCGCCTTTTGTCTTTCATGGGCATATTTGAAAGCTCCCCAGTCTGCTAGAGGAAAAGGTAAGTGAAGCAGATTGGAGGGAACTGAGAGGCTGAGGAACTTACTTGCTTCAGTATAGTTTTATCCGTACAAGTGTATTCATACTTATATTTATGTTTCACATTAGATGGTAGCCTAGTGGAGAGAGATTTGGTGGTGCATGTATGAGCTATAAACTTACACAGGATTGAAAAGCAGGCTAATTAAAGGCAATTACTGAATTTCAAATGCAAGGTCCCACTTAAATGTAGGTGAAGGAGGCCATCTATATTTAAATAACAAAGAAGGTGTCAGTGAAATAGAAACAGAAAAACAATAGGAAAAATCAATGAAACCAAAAGATGGTTTGTTAAGAAGATCAATAACATTGATAAAACTGATATATTAGGAATATTTGAGTACACTACAAAGGAATTTATGGCCTTTATACCCAATATCTTTTGCAATAACCCATCCATCTATATTATTCATCTCATTAATTGACATGCAATCTACTATTAAAATTGAGAAATAAAGTTTTCCAAGAATAAACTAGAAATAATCATCACCCATTAATATCTTAAGGCTACTATGTTGCTAGATTTATTGGGGCCTGAGAGACGGGACAAAGAACCGAAAGTTTTTACAGGAGGTTCAGAGGAAATTAATATTCATTCTCGTTGAAGAATTATACCTTACACTGAAAGATGATTCTGATTGCATTTCCAGAATGTTTTCTCCCCTTTGGACGTTTGGATGAGTATGTTTAGATGGAAGTTTGACTTGTGTTGAGCTCTATTAGTTCTTACATCTTTATCCTTCATGTACAATAAGATGCAAAGGGGCTTATCTCTCTGTAGTTAGAAAGCAGACTATAGACCAACAGAGAAATAAGGCTACTACTTGTAGCAGGTAAAAAATACTGTGTGTGTGGTATAGGATTATATATACATCTGCCTCTACATCTATAGGTATATGCATATGGTAAGTTTCCAGATGACTATCTGTGACATTTCCATGAAGTTTGGCAAATGAGTTGGTGTCCCCTAAAAGACAGATGTTATAGAAACCCTACTTTGGACAGTGACATACGTGATGGCCTTCATGAAGCTATTTGGACAATTGGAAGCCTTCATGGTCCTAGAAGTAAACATATTTGGGTCTTAGAGTTATAGTGTATGTGTCTCTACCCATCTTAGAGAGTGTGTCCTAGGCTGGAGGACCAGTCTCATGGGACCCAAGTGTAGAGCATGTGTTTCTGCTTGTGAGTATCCTGGACAGTGGAATGGTTAATATTGACGTAAGACCTTGGGCTGTCGCTCTCCCTTTCTTCCCATCTACCCTACATTTCTATCAGGTACTCGTATCAGATGTGTAACCGTTTTCTTCTAGAGCTTGTGCTGAAATTATCTAAAGGCCTAGATAGTATCCAGTCTGCTTGAGTGGTGCAGGTATAAAATTGTTTAAATTTTACTTATGAAACAAATAATTTTGAAAAGGGCACATAAAGCCAGAGTGACAACTCTGCATGTGTAGGCGATAGAGATCTATATGTGTTTGTGTGTGTGTTTTTATCTTTACAAAAATCATTGCTTTAACAACATAAAAACCTTGAAATCCCCATTCTGTACTCAACATGATGACAAAGTGAACAGGGGGAGTAATGAGTGAATTTGTGGGGAGTAAGAGTGGTGAGTGTGAATGTCATAAAAAATATATCTGACATTCCTTGGCATACAAATAATGAGAATGAATTAATAATTCCTTACCTCCTTGATTCACCCCATAATAAACAAGAGAGAAATACTATCATGTGTAAGGACATCTCTTCTAGATTTATCATAATTCTGATAACTTATTCTTGTTTGTGATTATTCTTTCTGAACTCGATACGTGGTTGAAATCTGTAGTTCCTACTTGTTCTGAAAGTGGCAGAACACCCTTCCAGGTCTAAAGGACGAGTGCCCTTATATGGCTCTATCATGACTTTTTTTCAGGGAGGACTATGAAAATTTCCCAGAGAAGGAATCCTATGTTTTAAAATTCCTAATGTATCTCAAGTTGTCTGTATCACATATTTACTTGATGAAATCATTAACACACTATATGTCAAATGGAAATCACAAATTTTCTCCATCTCCAAATAGTTGTATTTTCCTATTCTCCTATAAATGTGATTTTCCCACGGTCCTACAGATCACCATCCTTGAAACTGGAATTGCTTCTAGTTTTTCCCTTTTTCTCACCCCCACAACCAGTCAATACCCAGCTTGCCTGGTTGAGAAACTCGATGGTTTCTCTTTACAATCTTTCTTAGGTTGCTCCTTCCACTGTGCCGCTTTAACTTCTTATCCATCGTTTCATTCAAAGACAACCACAAGAATTCCAAGATGATATGCCTGCCTCCAGGCTCACCTTCTCTAACCTGCCTGTCACAGTATAATTAAAGCAAACTAAATTTCTTTCTTCTTCTTCTTCTTTATTTTTCCATAGTTTCCCAAATAAAAACCCTTAAAAGTCTTCCCCTATTTTTTATCTTGTCATCCAAGGTCTTCCATAGTTAAGTCTCTCCTGAACAGGCAATAAGGAAGCCATGTATTCTTTTTGAAAAGAGCTGGTTGTAGGGTAAAAGTGTTAGTTTAAGAAAATTAGGATCATCTCAGTTTGCAAGTGCATTTCTACATAGAGAGTAGATGGAAATAGGGGCTCTGGCTTAGGTGTTTGTGACAGTAATTGAGGCATCCAGGAAGCAATCTGTGGATTCTAGTAGAAGCCACGAGACTGGAACTGTGGAGATCTGGGTGATATAAGGACACACAAAAATCTGAGGTGTTGGGTAGTCTGTGCATCTAGCAAAATGAAAAGATACTAACAGAAACAGAGAAATAAGAAAATGAGCCAATTTAGGGGCTGGAGAAGGAAAATTATTTCCAATTTAGACATTCTGAGTTTGAGGTGAAGGGGTGCTACCGAATAACAATGCCCAGTAGGTAATCCAGAACTGGAGCTCAGGAGATGGAACTTGCCTACAGATAGAGACCTTAAATTATCCCCATGGTTAAATTGTTGGATGTGGATGAGCTTATATGTGGGAGAAAGCATAGATAAGGGAGAGCAGAATTAATGAGGACTAATTTTGTAAATAGCCATAGTGAGTGAGCCAGGAGATTAAAAAAAGAAATTGGAAAGGGGGAAACAATGAGGTAAAGGCAAGACTGCATTATTGTGTCATGGAAACCAACCAGGAGAGGAGTTTCAAAAGAAGAAGCTCAAGACAGAGATAATGAGCAGTCAGGATGTCATGAAATTGATGACGAAGCCATTGGTGACCTCTGCAGGGGTGTTGTCAGACCAATGATGGGGAGGGAAGCCAGATTTCAGGATGTTAAAGAGAATGGGGGATAAGGAATAGAAAACTGAATTCTAAGATGCTGGCAAAAAACACAAGGAGAATAAAATGCTAGCTTGAAAATTCCGGACTTCCCTGGTGGTGCAGTGGTTAAGAATCCACCTGCCAACGCAGGGGACACAGGTTTGAGCCCTGGTCCGGGGAGATACCACATGCCGTGGAGCAACTAAGCCTGTGTGCCACAACTACTGAGCCTGCGCTCTACAGTCCACAAGCCACAACTACTGAGCCCGCATGCCACAACTACTGAAGCCCGTGTGCCTAGAGCCCATGCTCCACAAGAGAAGCCACTGCAATGAGAAGCCTGCGCACCGCAAGGAAGAGTAGCCCCTGCTCACCGCAACTAGAGAAAGCCCGCACGCAGCAATGAAGACCCAATGCAGTCAAAAATAAATAAATAAAATAAATTTATTTAAAACAAACAGAAAATTCAAAATGATCATGCTTTTCTTTTTTTTTTCCCACAAACCAAGGAAGACTTGAGTTTTTTTCAAAGCAGAAAAGAGAACAGAAAGAATTGCTGTAGATATCCCCAAAGGGGGGCTCATAGCAGAAAGAGTGAAGATAGAGGGGATTCATTTGAGAAAGAATGTAAGGCACCTCTCCTCTGAAAATAAGCACAAGAGCATAGACCTAGAGGGAAAAAAAATGAGTTTCAGGTGCATAAGGGTACGTTAGCTGTTAGAATGAGAGTGATATGGAGGACATGAAGAATGGTTTGAATAACCACTTGCTCTGTGTACACAGAGTTTAAAAATAATCCAATAAGAGAAGTGAGAACAACAATAAAAGCCTGGTTGAACACAGTGGCATGGCTTTTGAATGATAAACATTCAAAGAAACCACAGCATTGTTCATAAACATTTACTGATTTAGCCTGTTACTACTTGCTCATTAATTCACTAAGATTGATGGAGATTAAATTGGGATAGTGAGCTACTGGAAAATTTTAGTTCCTGATCCTACACACTCACACTCAACGTGAGCCAAAGCCCTGGTTGTCAATGGTTACACCACTGTGATCCAGAAGAAAGCTGTTCTACATTAGTAAATTAGATTAAAAACACATTGTTACTTTCAACATTAGCAAAAGCCACATGGTATGTTGCAACAAAGCAGAGGATTAGGGATCATAAAATCTTTCCAAACTAAGCAAGGCTGTAGGAATGGTTAGGACTTACTCACTTGTACCTTGGGACTATGAGAATTGTTCTTACTTAAAAGGAAGCATTAATTCTGAGGAAAGAGAAGAAAGGCACTGCTTATCGGAGAGACCAGAAAGTGAGACATGGGTGAAGTAGAGATAGAGCTCTATTGGAGAAGCACGAGGGAAATCTGGTCAAAGTAATAATATGCTGACGAAAAGAGAAAAGCAATTCAAGAAGCAGGAAATCAGTGGCTGAGAGAGAGGCGAAAGGGACAAGAACTAGAAATCCAACCATCATTATAAGGTGAAATGTAGGGCACTTTTCCCACGTGCATTTTTCTCTTTATTAAATAGGGATTGAATTGGAATTTGAATGTAGCTTCTCAGAATAAATCTTGAAATGTGCCCAACCTTACTATCCCACTTACAAGGTCAGTGTACTAATTTTTCAACAGCACACATTTGCCTTTAATTTAGGATTATTTCAAGCTGGGTCATTACAGAGGAGATTCTTCCTGTATTCCTGATTCCTTAATGTGACCCATCCCAGAGGGGATATGCGTCTGGACACGTGTAAACAAAGAAAACAACTTGAATCCGTTCTGTTTAGAGCCTAATGACATGAGATATATATAGTTTGGATTATGGTAACAGCACGATCATTGGGTGTCTAACCCTCCAACCACAGGTTGAACCACAGATAAGACCCCCAAGGGACCTTTTTTCCCATAGCAATTTGACTAGTGTCACAGATATCGGTAGAGTACTTCCTAACAGAACATTACTCTGAGGACTCCTTGGTGTCTGGGGACAAGGATGGGCAACTGGAGGGGCTGAAAACATATCACATGGAATCCACTTAACACTAGAAATCAGTTTCTGTTGAAAGCAACCGCACAAATGGCTCAGGATTTGAGCAGGCACTACACCAAGTAGAAAGTCATCATGATGTCACTCAGACACATGGCAGGTAACAACATTAGGAAAGACACCAGGCACGACTGTGTCAAGAACCCAGAGTGGATGATGGATCAAAAAGATAACTCAGGAGTGAAAATTTATGGATAGCCAAGAGGAAGGGGCTGGAATAATCCATGTGCTAATTGATTAGAGTTAGAGATATCAGTATAAATTCATGTTTATCTGAATGTCTATACAAATTGTTACATATGGAAATACTCATAGATACGTGTATATACACATGTTAGATTATACACATATATTTCCTTGCTCTGTCATCTGAAGGTCCAGTAGCAATAAGAATTCTCGTATCCAGATCTTGGTTTCTAATACTGTTTTCCATTATAAGGAACCAGGGCTCCTTGGTGAAATGGTTAATTCTAGGACTGGGGCAGCAAATATACAAAATGAGACTGGAGTTCCAGAAAATAAGGAAATACTAAAAGGAAAAATGCCCTTAGTCATAGGGCATGCCGAAGGGACACAGGAGCCAGCTAAAAGCATTCCCAATGGCCAAAGCTAGAATAATTTGAGAAATAAATAAATTAATTAGGGCTTCCCTGGTGGCGCAGTGGTTGAGAGTCCGCCTGCCGATGCAGGGGACACGGGTTCGTGCCCCGGTCCGGGAGGATCCCACATGCCGCGGAGAGGCTGGGCCCATGAGCCATGGCCTCTGGGCCTGCGCGTCCGGAGCCTGTGCGCCGCAACAGGAGAGGTCACAACAGAGGCCCGCATACCGCACAAAAAAAAAAAAAAAAAAAAAATTAATTAAACCCAAGGTATAAAATAAATACCCGTGAGTCCATATGAATACAAATAAATAATTAGGTCAAAGGATATGTGAGGGGGAAACAAATCTCCCACGCAAAAACATTTCCAAATAATTTATGTAGATACATGATCCTCCTGGAGGGGAAGCACGACTCTCCGCCACTTAAATGTGGGCTGGGCATAGTGATTTCCTTCCGAAGACCATGCGGCATGGAGAAAGGGGTGGTAATGTTACAATGGGGAAACCTGAGAAACACTGCGTCAGCCAGCTATCAATCATGTGGGACACTACGTGAGGTTGGTAGAAACCGGCTGTGCTTTAACAGTTCACTGGAGGTTGTGGTTTCTAGTCAGTTTAACTGTTTTGTAAGTTGTATATGCTTTAGCTTTCCATTTATCAAAAAACATTTTACTGCAAAGATATTCATGTCACCACATCCCTATCTCCTTTCCTCAAAATGTTGATTTACTAAACTGGTAGTGACAGTTTATCATTAAAAATAACCCCTCCTGATGAAAAATCTTTGTAGATAGTGAGAGGAAACAAAGGATTCAACCAATCCAGTTCATGGACAAATACCCTCCCTTGAAAGGCTTCCTCATCTAAAGGTGAATAAATAAAAATCATCACAGAGGCTTATGAAAACAATATGCAACATAAACAATAAAAATGAAGTTGCATAGATGATTATAAAGTTAGAAGTGATTAACCAGAAGAAAAGAAGTAATTTTAAAAGTAATTTTGCTTTGTATTCTAAATAAAATTTAAGAAAACTTGAAATTTATGATATAATTAAAGTTAACATGATAATGTTTTAGAATGGGATAAAAAATGAAGTAGCCACATATGTCTATTTAAAATTAGAGTTAAATTTAACGTGTTAAAAGTTCATTCTAGCCACATCTGAAGTACTCAAAGCTACATGTAGCTTGTGGATAACATTTTGGATAGTATAGATATAGTACGGTTTCATCATTGCAGAAAATTGTTTGGGAAAGACTGCCCTAGATCCAGTTACAACTTTACAGGAAATACAAGGGACAGAAAAACAAGTTATATGGCACTATGAAGAGGCAATTACCAAAGTTCATCACTTGAGAAATTCTACAGAATAAATGACTCATTCTTTTCAATAAAGAAATGTCGTTGAGAAAAATAAAGAAGGGAACATTGTAATATACGTTACAGAGTTTTAGGAGACAAATCAACAAAATACAATCTATACAACTTGTTTAGATTCTTATATAAATTAAAGACATTTCTGAGACCACAGGCTATGTTTATCATGGGCTGTATTTTAGTTGATATTAAGGAATTGTAATAATTATGCATTTATTTTGGTGAAGTGACAATGGGATTGTGGTTAGGTTTTTAAAATACCTTAAATCTTAGAGCTAAGTTCTTATATATTTGTAAATAAATTGCAAAGATTTCTGGGATTTGTTTTCAAATACTCTAGTGATTGCCCTCCCCCCGACCCGACAGAAGTGGAGTAATAGATGAAGCAGTATTGGCAAAGTGTTGATGATTGTTGAAACTCAATGAGAATTTAAAACTCTTCTGATAATATTAAGTAAAAAAAGCAAGTTATATAACTATGTGCTGTGTGATCTCCATTTGCGTATGTGGGTAGAAGTAAAGGCTTGAGGAGTGTACATCAAAGTATTAACAGTGGCTGGTTTTAGAGTGATGGGATTATAAGTGATTTTTTAAGCTCGAAAACTGTTATATATTTCCAGAATGAGTGTTTATTATTTTTTAATTAGAAAAAAAGGGATTGTAAAAGCAATTAAAATACCATATGTAATAAAGACAGAGTTTTTAAAAATAATACTTCTCTGCATTGGATAGGGAGACACCTGTGATTAGCATCAAAGTTTCTGGACTGATAGCACTTCTGTACAGTATACAGGAAAGGCTATTGACCTAAAATTATAATTTAAAGAAACAGGAAGAGCTTCAAGATGGCTGAGGAATAAGATGTGGAGATCACCTTCCTCTCCACTGATACATCAGAAATACATGTACATCTGGAACAACTACAGAACACCTACTGAACGCTGGCAGAAGACCTCAGACCTCCCAAAAGGCAAGAAAGTCCCCACGTACCTGGGTAGGGCAAAAGAAAAAACAGAGACAAAAGAACAGGGATGGGACCTGCACCAATGGGAGGGAGCTGTGAAGAAGGAAAGGTTTCCACACATTAGAAGCCCCTTCGTGGACGGAGACTGTGGGTGGTGGAAGGGGGAGCTTCGGCGCCGCAGAGGAGGGCGCAGCCACAGGGGTGCGGAGGGCAAAGCGGGGAGATTCCCGCACAAAGGATCAGGGCCGACCGGCACTCACCAGCCCGAGAGGCTTGTCTGCTCACCCGCCGGGGCGGGCGGGGCTGGGAGCTGAGCCTCGGGCTTCAGTCGGAGCACCGGGAGACGACTGGGGTTGGTGGCATGAACACAGCCTGCAGGGGATTAGTGTGCCACGGCTGGCCGAGAGGGAGTCCGGGGAAAAGTCTGGAGCTGCCGAAGAGGCAAGAGACTTTTTCTTCCCTCTTTGTTTCCTGGTGCGCGAGGAGAGGGTATTAAGAGCGCTGCTTAAAGGAGCTCCAGAGACGGGCGCTGGCCGCGGCTAACAGTGCAGACCCCAGAGACGGGCATGAGACGCTAAGGCTGCTGCTGCCGCCACGAAGAACCCTGTGTGTGAGCACAGGTCACTATCCACAGCCCCCTTCCGGGGAGCCTGTGCAGCCCGCCACTGCCAGGGTCCCGGGATCCAGGGACAACTTCCCCGGGAGAACACATGGCATGCCTCAGGCTGGTGCAACGTCACGCTGGCCTCTGCTGCCGCAGGCTCGCCCCGCACTCCGTGCCCCTCCCTTCCCCCAGCCTGAGTGAGCCAGAGCCCCCGAATCAGCTGCTCCTTTAACCCCGTCCTGTCTGAGCAAAAAACAGACGCCTTCCAGCGACCTACACGCAGAGGCGAGGCCAAATCCAAAGCTGAGCCCCTGGGAGCTGTGAGAACAAAGAAGAGAAAGGGAAATCTCTGCCAGCAGCCTCAGAAGCAGCGGATTAAATCTCCACAATCAACGTGATGTACCTGCATATGTGGAATACCTGAATACAAAACAAATCATCCCAAATTGAGGAGGTGGACTTTGAGAGCAACGATATATATATATATATATTTTTTTTTTTCCCCCTTTTTCTGTGAGTGTGTATGTGTTTGCTGCTGTGTGAGATTTTGTCTGTATACCTCTGCTTTTACCATTTGTCCTAGGGTTCTGTCTGTTTTTTTGGGTTTTTTTAGTATAGTTTTTAGCTCTTATTATCATTGGTGGATTTGTGTTTTGGTGGTCTCTCTTTCGATTATCTTTTTTATTACAACAATTTTTTAAATATTTTATATTTTATTTTAATAACTTTATTTTATTTTATCTTCTTTCTTTTCTTTTCTTTTCCCTTTTATTCTGAGCCATGTGGATGACAGGCTCTTGGTGCTCCAGCCAGGTGTCAGGGCTGTGCCTTTGAGGTGGGAGAGCCAAGTTCAGGACACTGGTCCACAAGAGACCTCCCAGCTCCATGTAATGTCAAATGGCGAAAATCTCCCACAGATCTCCATCTCAATGCCAAGACGCAACTCCACTCAACGACCAGCAATTTACAGTGCAGGACACCCTATGCCAAACAACTAGCAAGACATGAACACAACCCCACCCATTAGCAGGGAGGCTGCCTAAAATCATACTAAGTTCAGAAACACCCCAAAACACAACACCAGACGTGGACCTGCCCACCAGAAAGACAAGATCCAGCCTCATCCATCAGAACACAAGCACTAGTCCCCTCCACCAGGAAGCCTACACAACCCACTGAACCAACCTTAGCCACTGGGGACAGACACCAAAAACAACAGAAACTATGAACCTGCAGCCTGTGAAAAGGAGACACCAAACACAGTAAGTTAAGCAAAATGGGAAGACAGAGAAACACACAGCAGATGAACGAGCAAGGGAAAACCCCACCAAACCCAAGAAATGAAGAGGAAATAGGCAGTCTACCTGAAAAAGACTTCAGAATGATAGGGAAGATGATCCAAAATATTGGAAATACAATGGAGAAAATACAAGAAACGTTTAACAGGGACTTAGAAGAACTAAAGTGCAAACAAACAGTGATGAACAACACAATAAATGAAATTAAAAATACTCTAGAAGGGTTCAATAGCAGAATAACTGAGGCAGAAGAACGGATAAGTGACCTGGAAGAAAAAATAGTGGAAATAACTACTGCAGAGCAGAATAAAGAACAAAGAACGAAAAGAATTGAGGACAGTCTCAGAGACCTCTGGGAGAACATCAAACGCACCAACATTCAAATTATAGGGGTCCCAGAGAAGAAGAGAAAAAGAAAGAGACTGAGAAAATATTTGAAGAGATTATAGTTGAAAAGTTCCCTAATATGGGAAAGGAAATAGTTAAGTCCAGGAAGCGCAGAGTCCCATACAGGATAAATCCAAGGAGAAACATGCCAATACACATAATACTCAAACTATCAAAATATAATACAAAGAAAATATATTAAAAGCAGCAAGGGAAAAACAACAAATTACATACAAGGGAATCCCCATAAGGTTAACAGCTGATCTTTCAGCAGAAACTCCGCAAGCCAGAAGGGAGTGGCAGGACATATTTAAAGTGATGAAATGGAAAAACCTAAAACCAAGATTGCTCTACCCAGCAAGGATCTCATTCAGATTTGATGGAGAAATTGAAACCTTTACAGACAAGCAAAAGCTAAGAGAATTCAGCATCAGCAAACCAGCTTTACAACGAATGGTAAAGGAACTTCTCTAGGCAGGAAACACAAGAGAAGGAAAAGACCTACAATAACAAACCCAATACAGTTAAGTAAATGGTAATAGGAACATACATATCGATAACCACCATAAATGTAAATGGATTAAATGCTCCAACCAAAAGACATAGACTGGCTTAATGCATACAAAAACAAGACCCATACATATGCTGTCTACAAGAGATCCACTTCAGACCTAGGGACACATTCAGACTGAAAATGAGGGGATGGAAAAAGATATTCCATGCACATGGAAATCAGAAGAAAGCTGGAGTAGCAATTCTCCTGTCAGACAAATTAGACTTTAAAATGAAGACTATCACAAGAGACAAAGAAGGACACTACATAATGATCAAGGGATCAATCCAAGAAGAATATGTAACAATTGTAAATATTTATGCACCCAACATACGAGCACCTCAGTACATAAGGCAAATGCTAACAGCCATAAAAGGGGAAATTGACAGGAACACAGTCATAGTAGGGGACTTTAACACCCCACTTTCACCAATGGACAAATCATCCAAAATGAAAATAAATAAGGAAACACAAGCTTTAAATGATACATTAAACAAGATGGACTTAATTGATATTTATAGTGCATTCCATCCAAAACCAACAGAATACACTTTCTTCTCAAGTGCTCATGGAACATTCGGCAGGATAGATCATATCTTGGGTCACAAATCAAGCTTTGGTAAATTTAAGAAAATTGAAATCATAGCAAGTATCTTTTCTGACCACAATACTATGAGACTAGATATCAACTACAGGAAAAAAATCTGTAAAAAATACAAACACATGGAGGCCAAACAATACACTATTTAATAACCAAGAGATCACTAAAGAACCCAAAGAGGAAATCAAAAAATACCTAGAAATAAATGAAATGAAAACATGAGGACCCAAAACCTATGGGATGCAGCAAAAGCAGTTCCAAGAGGGAAGAGTATAGCAATACAATCCTACCTTAAGAAACAAGAAACATCTCAAATAAACAACCTAACCTTACACCTAAAGCAGTTAGAGACAGGAGAACAAAAAAACCCCAAAGTTAGCAGAAGGAAAGAAATCATAAAGCTCAGATCAGAAATAAATGAAAAAGAAATGAAGGAAACGATAGCAAAGATCAGTAAAACTAAAAGCTGGTTCTTTGAGAAGATAAACAAAATTGGTAAACCATTAGCCAGACTCTTCAAGAAAAAAAGGGAGAAGACTCAAATCAATAGAATTAGCAATGAAAAAGGATAAGTAACAACTGACACTGCAGAAATACAAAGAATCATGAGAGATTGCTGCAAGCAACTACATGCCAATAAAATGGACAACCTGGAAGAAATGAACAATTTTTTAGAAAAGCACAACCTTCCAAGACTGAATCAGGAAGAAATAGAAAATGTAAGCAGACCAATCACAAGCACTAAAATTGAGACTGTGATTAAAAATCTCCCAACAAACAAAAGCCCAGGACCAGATGTCTTCACAGGTGAATTCTGTCAAACATTGAGAGAAGAGCTAACACCTGACCTTCTCAAACTCTTCCAAAATATAGCAGAGGTAGGAACACTCCCAGACCCATTCTACAAGGCCACTATCACCCTGACACCAAAACCAGACAAAGATGTCACAAAGAAAGAAAACTACAGGCCAATATCACTGATGAACATAAATGCAAAAATCCTCAAAAAATACTAGCAAAAAGAATCCAACAGCACATTAAAAGGATCATACACCATGATCAACTGGGGTTGAACCCAGGACTGCAAGGATTCTTCAGTATACACAAATCAATCAATGTTATATAACATATTAACAAATTGAAGGAGAAAAACCATATGATCATCTCAATAGATGCAGCAAAAGCTTTCGACAAAATTCAACACCCATTTATGATAAAAACCCTCCAGGAAGTAGACATAGAAGGAACTTACCTCAACATAATAGAGGCCATATATGACAAACCCACAGCCAACATCATCCTCAATGGTGAAAAACTGAAACCATTTCCACTAACATCAGGAATAAGACAAGGTTGCCCACTCTCACCATTATTATTCAACATAGTTTTGGAAGTTTTAGCCACAGCAATCAGAGAAGAAAAAGAAATGAAAGAACTCCAGATTAGAAAAGAAGAAGTAAAGCTGTCACTGTTTACAGGTGACATGATACTATACATAGAGAATCCTAAAGATGCTACCAGAAAACTACTAGAGCTAATCAATGAATTTGGTAAAGTAGCAGGATACAAAATTAATGCACAGAAATCTCTTGCATTCTTATACAGTAATGATGAAAAATCTGAAAGTGATATTAAGAAAACACTCCCATTTACCACTGCAACAAAAAGAATGAAATATCTAGGAATAAACCTACCTAAGGAGACAAAAGACCTGTATGCAGAAATTTATAAGACACTGATGAAAGAAATTAAAGATGATACACACTGGTGGAGAGATATACCATGCTCTGGGATTGGAAGAATCAACATTGTGAAAATGACTCTACTACCCAAAGCAATCTACAGATTCAATGCAATCCCTATCAAACTACCACTGGCATTTTTCACAGAACTAGAACAAAAAATTTCACAATTTTTATGGAAACACAAAAGACCCCGAATAGCCAAAGCAATCTTGAGAAAGAAAAACGGAGCTGGAGGAATCAGGCTCCCTGACTTCAGACTATACTTCAAAGCTACAATAATCAAGACAGTATGGTACTGGCACAAAAACAGATAGAGAGATCAATGGAAGAGGATAGAAAGCCCAGAGATAAACCCATGCACATATGGTCACCTTATCTTTGATAAAGGAGGCAAGCATATACAGTGGAGAAAAGACAGCCTCTTCAATAAGTGGTGCTGGGAAAACTGGACAGCTACATGTAAAAGAATGAAATTAGAACACTCCCTAATGCCATAGACAAAAATAAACTCAAAATGGATTAAAGACCTAAATGTAAGGCCAGAAACTATCAAACTCTTAGAGGAAAATATAGGCAGAACACTCTATGACATAAATCACAGCAAGATCCTTTTTGACCCACCTCCTAGAGAAATGGAAATAAAAACAAAAATAAACAAATGGGACCTAATGAAACTTAAAAGCTTTTTCACGGCAAAGAAACCATAAACAAAATGAAAAGACAACCCTCAGAATGGGAGAAAATATTTGCAAATGAAGCAGCTGACAAAGGATTAATCTGAAATTTACAAGCAGCTCATGCAGCTCAATATCAAAAAAACAAACAACCCAATCCAAAAGTGGGCAGAAGACCTAAATAGACATTTCTCCAAAGAAGATATACAGATTGCCAATAAACACATGAAAGAATGCTCAATCTCATTAATCATTAGAGAAATGCAAGTCAAAACTACAATGAGATATCATCTCACACCAGTCAGAATGGCCATCATCAATAAACCTGCAAACAGTAAATGCTGAAGAGGGTGTGGAGAAAAGGGAACCCTCTTGCACTGTTGGTGGGAATGTAAATTGATACAGCCTCTATGGAGAACAGTATGGAGGTTCCTTAAAAAACTAAAAATAGAACTACCATATGACCCAGCATTCCCACTATTGGGCATATACCCTGAGAAAACCATAATTCAAAAAGAGTCATGTACCAAAATGTTCATTGCAGCTCTATTTACAATAGCCAGGACATGGAAGCAACCTAAGTGTCCATCAACAGATGAATGGATAAAGAAGATGTAGCACATACATACAATGGAATATTACTCAGCCATAAAAAGAAACGAAGTTGAGTTATTTGTTGTGAGGTGGATGGACCTAGATTCTGTCATTCAGGGTGAAGTAAATCAGAAAGAGAAAAACAAATATCATATGCTAACACATATATATGGAATCTAAAAAACAAAATTGTCATGAAGAACCTAGGGGTAGGATGGGAATAAAGATGCAGACCTACTAGAGAATGGACTTGAGGATACAGGGAGGGGGAAGGGTAAGCTGACACAAAGTGAGAGAGTGGCATGGACATATATACACTACCAAATGTAAAGTAGATAGCTAGTGGGAAGCAGCCGCATAGCACAGGGAGATCAGCTTTGTGCTTTGAGACCACCTGAAGGGGTGGGATAGGGAGGGTTGGAGGGCGGGAGATGCAAGAGGGAGGAGATATGGGGATATATGTATATGTATAACTGATTCACTTTTTTATAAAGCAGAAACTAACACACCATTGTAAAGCAATTATACTGCAATAAAGATGTTAAAAAAAAAATTAAGAAACAAAGCTCTAAGATTAAACCCTTGCTGTATATTGTGTTTTATATTTCTTTCTTGATTAACTGTATGACTAGAGAAGAGAAAATATGGGGCATGAAAATAGGAGCGATGAGAGAGACAACAGCTAAGGACAGTCTGTGTTTAATCTCTGTTCTTGTAAGCAGCACACTGTTTTATTTATCCAGCAGAGAAAGAGTAGTCTGTCTCTTCAGATATTTCAAATTGGAGAAAAGTGATAGAGAACAAAACTCTTTTAAAATGATTTTTCCATGGAATTCCCTGGCGATCCAGTGGGTGGGATTTGGTGCTTTCACTGTCGTGGCCTGGGTTCAGTCCCTGGTCGGGGAACTGAGATCCCACAAGCTGTGTGGCATGGCCAAAAAAAAAAAAGAAAAATTTGCCCACCATAAAAGAGGAAGCCTGGACATTATATCTTCATTTCTACACAGGAACATGTAGGACATGTGACATTTGTCATAAATAGGCTAATGACACCAAGATCATGGATATGATCCCTGACTATATTTCATTCTTTTTAATGTGATGGTAAATGGGATTGTTTCCTTAATTTCTCTTTCTGATCTTTCGTTGCTGTATAGAAATGCAACAGATTTCTGTGTATTAATTTGCTATCCTGTGACTTTACTGAATTCATTGGTGAGCTGTAGTAGTTTTTTGGTAGCATGTTCAAGATTTTCCATGTGTAGTATCATGTCATCTGCAAACAATGATGGTTTTACTTCTTTCTTTTCAATTTGGATTCCTTTTATTTCTTTTTCCTCTCTCATTTCTGTTGATAAGATTTGCAAAGCCATGTTGAATAGAAGTGGCAAGAGTGGACATCCTTGTCTGGTTCCTCATCTTAGAGGAAATGCTTTCAGCTTTTTACTGTTGAGTATGATGTTAGCTGTGGGTTTGTCATATATGGCCTTTATTACGTTGAGGTATGTTCTCTCTGTGCCCACTTTTTGGAGAGTTTTTACCTTAAATGGATGTTGAATTTTATCAAAAGCTTTTCCTGCATCTATTGAGATGATCATTTGGTTTTCACTCCTCAATTTTTTAATGTGGTGTATCATACTGATTGATTTGTAGATATGGAAAAATCTTTGCATCCCTGGGATAAATCCCACATGATCATGGCATATGATCCTTTTAATGTATTGTTGGATTCAGTTTGCTAATATTTTGTGGAGGATATTGTTTCTGTGTTCATCAGTGATATTGGCCTGTAATTTAGAGCTGCCATATGATCCTGCAATCCCAATCCTGGGCATATATCCAGAGAAAACCATAATTCAAAAAGATAAATTCACCCCAGTGTTCATAGCAGTGCTATTTACAATAGCCAAGACATGGAAGTAACCTAAATGTCCGTCAACAGGTGAATAGATAAAGAAGATGTATATTTACACAATGGAATATTATTCAGCCATAAAAAAGAATAAAATAATGCAGCAATGTGGATAGACCTAGAGATTATCATACCAAATGAAATAAGACATACAGAGAAAGACAAATCATAGGATATCACTAATATGTGGAATCTGAAAAAAAATGATACAGATGAACTTATATACAAAACAGAAATAGACCCACAGTCGTAGGAAAGAAACTTATGGTTACCAAAGTGGAAAGTGAGGGGAGAGATAAATTAGGAGTCTGGGATTGACATATACACACTACTATATGTAAAATAGATAACCAGCAAGGACCTACTGTAGCATAGGGAACTATACTCAGTATTTCATAATAACCTACGAGGAAAGAAAATCTGAAGAAGTATGTATGTATAACTGAATCACTTTTCTGTATACCTAAACTAAAACTACATAGTAAATCAACTATACTTCAATTTCAAAAAGAGAACATTTGCTTTTGTAGCGATTTTCAACATGTAGACTCCATTAAAGTGCAACTTTATAGTCTAAGCAAAGCAAGGAGCTAAGTTAATTATTAGTCTAGGCAAGTCAACAGGTTTAATTCTAAAAAATGTAACTTGGAGCTGATGTGTTTACACAAGTCCCCATATATGTGGATAGGTTACATTCTCTGCACCTAACCTAGTTATATAAATTAGGCTTCATAGATTATCTTGCTATTTTATTATTATTATTTTAATTCTGAGATCCCTCAAAATTTTTCTTATTAAATTTGAATCTAAATTATTTTTTAATTGAAGTATCAAAGGATTCATGCACCCCTCAGTAGGAGACTTTAACACTCCACTGACATCAATTTTCAATTTTTTTCCTTTGTGTTTTTGTCTGCTCTCCTGATTGGGTGATTTCCATTAGTCTATATTCCAGCTAACTTATTCATTCTTTTGCATTATTTAGTCTGCTATTCATTGCCTTATCTTGGTTTTTATCTTGGTAATTGAGTTGTCTAATTTTTTTTTTTTTTTTTTTTTTTTTTTTTTTTTTTTTTTTTTTTTTTTGTGGTACACGGGCCTCTCACTGTTGTGGCCTCTCCCGTTGCGGAGCACAGGCTCCGGATGCGCAGGCTCAGCGGCCATGGCTCACGGGCCCAGCCGCTCCGCGGCATGCGGGATCTTCCCGGACTGGGGCATGAACCCGTGTCCCCTGCATCGGCAGGTGGACTCTCAACCACTGCGCCATCAGGGAAGCCCGAGTTGTCTAATTTTGATTTGTTCCTCTTTATAGTTTCTAGTTCCTTGTTACAGTGATCCGTATTTCTACCTATGATCTTGCTTAATTCCTTTAGCATTTGTATTACCTCCTTTTTGAACGCTGGTAGACTGGAGAGGTTTGTTTCATTGTTTGCTTGTTCTTTCAGGGGATTTCTCTTGTTCTTGCAATTGGGAGTGGTTTCTCTGTTTTTCCATTTTACTTAAATTTCTCTGACTATGGATTTAGGAGAAATGGTTACCTTCTGTGGTCTTGAAGGGCTGCTTTTATGTGGGAGCATCCCTGTGTAGACTGTGTGAGTCCAGTATTTTTGGTGCAAGGGCTGTTTTTGGTATGGATGCCCGTCGTGTCTTTCCTTAGTATGTGCTGGTCATTGTCCCCTTGATGGGGGATGTGTTTGGTACTGTGGTGACGAGAACCTGCAATGGATATTGGGTGAGCCCCCTCTTTGCTCTGTGGCTGTCGCAGCCCTATCGGGGGCAGGGTCTGCTCTGCAGGTGTTGGATTAGAAGCCCCCCAGATCTGGTTCTAAGCTGGGATGTGAGGTAGGTGGGATTGGAGCGCTACCACTGGGGAAGGAGCTACTGTGCATTCTTGCCCAGGTGCTGTCTGCCAGGGATGGGAACGTGGGATTCCACAATGCTGCTGGACACCTGGTATGGTGCCAAAAAACTCTTCCACTGCTGGAGCCACCCCTGGACCTGCCGCCCCCGAGGGAGCCCTGATAATCAGCCCCACCTGCGGTGGGTGCACAGTCACGAAGCCCACCGCACAGGGGCTGAGCCCCACTGTGAGCAGGCTGACATTGGGGCTGTTTACAGCTCCCTCCCAGGAGTGCATTTCCTGCCCTGATTCCCTTTTTTTCTTCTTTCTTTTCATCCTACCTGGTTATGTGGGGATCTCGCAGCTTTCATTGTACATGAGATCTCCTCTCAGTTTTCAGTTGGTTTTCTGTGGGAGTTGTTTCACATGTAGATGTATTTTTGGTATGTTTATGAGGGAAGGTGAGCTCCATGTGCTTCTACTCTGCCATCTTGACCTCCCTCCAAATCAAAATTCTTTTAGTTTTTAAAAATATAGCTGAACGCTTCATGGTATCACCACAAACAACATTATTTGAGGGCCTAAAAATCTCTTTCAGTCATTTCAAAAGGTTTTAATGGGGACTTATTTCTTGATAAATTTGACATTCTGAAATAGAAATTATTTTTAACATTTCTCCTGAGTCTCAAGTGGTGTAATGTCAGGTGCACCATTCAGGGGACTGTGTGGTCAAACCATCAGTCAGGTTGTTATGGAGACCTGCAGGACCAATTTTAAAAATAACTTTTTTTCAACAATAATCTACTCTCATGCATCCCAGACCAGGAGTGAGTTAATTAATGTCTTAAAGATTTCCTTTTTCAATCATAACAGCAAGAAGTATGCAAAATTTTTCTTGTACCCTAGTGCCATCCCATACATGAGCAACTAGATGACTGCTTTCGTTTGGAGTTGAGTATCTCCACCTTGGGTAATGTGTAGACATTAATGAGGAAAGGAGACAATTTAAAAATATTTCCCAGAGTTGAGCCTGGAATTTCATGGAAAAAGACATAACTAAAGTCTTCTTACTTCTGGAATGAATGTGCGTGATTATAAGACTTTTCATTTTTTCACAAATTCTTGGAGGTTGAACTAAGTCATTAATGCATATTACCTGGCAGATAAATTGCTTTTTTTGTTTCAATTCTGAGTAGGATTTCAAAAATAAGTTCACAGTTGAGGTTGGACTACCTTCTCCTTTTTAATTGAAAGCTTTAATTTTCTTTAAAATTCTATAATTTAATTGCATGGTAAAAAGAAATTGAATAAGATTTAATTATTCCTTGATTAATCATGCTAATTAAGACCCACCTTCACAAATCCTTTGATTTAAGATGCTTTCTATGGAATCAAACAGCTTCTTTCCTTTTTAGTTAAGCCATCAAAAAAAGTTGGGTGATGCTTACATATCTAGCAACTTTTAACATCCGAACTATTTATGACTAGTAAGATGAAGACTTATGAAAGAAAGCAGTTCATTAAGCATGAACTCACCGTGGTTGAAATACAAGTGTTTTGTTGTTATTGATAACCCAGCCTTCGTAATAATATAATAAAATTCCTTTCTGTTGCTTGTTGACTGTAGACTCCCAAGGAAACCACCATAAAAACCTATTGATCAAGCAGAACTAAGTTTGTCCCACCTAATGTAGTGAGAAAGAATAGATGTCTGAGTGCATAAATGGATAGATATTGGGTTGGCCAAAAGGTTTGTTCACTTTTTTCCATAAGATGGCTCTAGTAGCACTTAGTTGTCTTTAACTTCATTCAAAACTTCATTCAAAACGCGGCATGTGGGATCTTCCCTGGTGGCTCAGTGGTTGAGAGTCCGCCTGCCAATGCAGGGGACACGGGTTTGTGCCCCGGTCCGGGAAGATCCCACATGCCGCGGAGCGGCTGGGCCCGTGAACCATGGCCGCTGGGCCTGTGCGTCCGGAGCTTGTGCTCCGTAACGGGAGAGGCCACAACAGTGAGAGACCCGCGTACCACAAAACAAGCAAACAATTTTGTTAGATTGTATGCGACAGCTGTCATATCAGCGTGCATTTTGAAAAAGACTTATCGTGGAATGTTACTCAGCCATAAAAAAAATAATAAAATTGAGTTAATTTGTAGTGAGGTGGATGGACCTAGAGGCTGTCTTACAGAGTGAAGTAAGTCAGAAAGAGAAAAATAAATACCGTATGCTAACACATATATATGGAATCTTAAAAAAAAAAAAAAGGTTCTGCTGAACCTAGGGGCAGGACAGGAATAATGGCGCAGATGTAGAGAACGGACTTGAGGACACGGGGAGGGGGAAGGGTAAACTGGGAAGAAGTGAGAGAGTGGCATGGACATTATATATACACTACCAAACGTAAAATAGATAGCTAGTGGGAAGCAGCCGCATAGCACAGGGAGATCAACTCGGTGCTTTGTGTCCACCTAGAGGGATGGGATACAGAGGGTGGGAGGGAGACGCAAGAGAGAGGAGATATGGGGATATATGTATACGTATAGCTGATTCACTTTGTTATACAGCAGAAACTAACACAACATTGTAAAGCAATTATACTCCAATAAAGGTGTTTAAAAGATTTTTTTTAATTTAAAAAATTTAAAAAAGATCCAAATTGGTGAATTTTTGTGTAGCCATTTTAATATTGAAAATGGAAGAAAAAAGCAACATTTTTGGCATATTATGATTTATTATTTCAAGAAAGGTAAAAATGCAACCAAAATGCAAAAAAAAAGATTTGTGCAATGTATGGAGAAGGTGCTGTGACTGACCGAACGTGTCAAAAGTGGTTTGCGAAGTTTCACGCTGGAGATTTCTTGCTGGACGATGCTCCATGGTCAGGGAGACCGGTTGAAGTTGAAAACGATCAAAGCGAGACATTAATTGAGAACAATCAATGTTATACCACGCCGGAGATAACCAACATACTCAAAATATCCATATCAAGTGTTGAAAATCATTTGCACCAGCTTGGTTATGTTAATCGCTTTGACGTTTGGGTTCCACGTAAGTTAAGCGGGAAAAAAACTTTCTCGACCGTATTTCCGTGTGTGATTCTCTACTTGAACGATTCTCTACAAAACGAAAACATTCCTTTTTGAAAACAAATTGTGACGAGCAATGAAAAATGGATACTGTACAATAACGTGGAGCAGAAGATATCGTAGGGCAAGCGAAATGAACCACCACCAACCACACCAAAGGCCAGTCTTCATCCAAAGAAGGTGATGTTGTGTATATGGTGGGTTTGGAAGGGAGTCCTCTATTATGAGCTCCTTCTGGAAAACCAAACGATTAATTAATCGTTTGATTTTCAACAAACGATTTTCAAAATCCAACAAGTACTGCTCCCAGTTAGACCAACTGAAAGCAGCACTCGACGAAAAGCATCCAGAATTAATCAACAGAAAACACATAATCTTCCATCAGGATAATTCAAGACCATATCTTTCTTTGATGACCAGGCAAAAACTGTTACAGCTTAGCTGGGAAGTTCTGATTCATCTACCGCATTCACCAGACATTGCACCTTCGGATTTCCATTTATTTAGGTCTTTACAAAATTCTCTTAATGGAAAAGATTTCAATTCCTTGGAAAACTGTAAAAGGCACCTGGAAGAGTTCTTTGCTCAAAAAGATAAAAAGTTTTGGGAAGATGGAATTATGAAGTTGCCTGAAAAATGGCAGAAGGTAGTGGAACAAAAGGGTGAATACGTTGTCCAATAAAGTTCTTGGTGAAAATGAAAAATGTGTCTTTTATTTTTACTTACAAAGTGAAGGCACTTTGGCCAACCAGATGATAGATAGATAGATGGATAGATGATAGATGGAAGGAAGGAAGGAAGTGTTCCAGTAGTGCATAATATGTAGGAAGTCAGGAAAAAATACATGGTTTGGAGGATTGAGCTCAAGTGAATGAAGACAGGTTTTTCAAAATAGGGAAATTATGGGATTGGACACATTTGTGACATAAATACCTAGGATTTGTGGATACAGCAAGTATCCATAGCAAGTCTGGATAAGTAAACTGCCTTCTGAAAGGTGAGCTGTTTGCTCAGGTGTGCCATCTGTTGTCGCAGTAGGAGAGCAATTCGCCCACAGAAGCAAACTGTTAGCCTGGATAAATCGGTTGGCAAGAAGTTTTTGTAGCAAACAGTACAGTAATATGTTGATTTAAGGTTTTATCTTCCTGGAATAAACTGTCAAATCATGTTGACACCAATGGCCCCAATTCTTAGTCCCAAAACGATAAACTGTGTTGATACAGGTTGTATCAATACTCATCTGAACCTGTTTTGCCTTATATCAGGCTGTTCTCGGTAACACTCCTTAATAGACCCTAAAATTAAGAGGTGGTGAATGTGTACTAATGTTTAAGTCTGAGTCTTAATTCACACTGCCCCGGTTTGTTTAACTTTTCTCCTACAGAAGAGCAGAAAAGCTAATGATACCTTGGAACCCTAAGACTTCTGACTGTCTGCTGATCCCAGCTGTCAGACTGCTGTTTCATTAACATGAAGTTTAGTGGGGCATATATTTTATGCCATATAACATCACAGCCAAAATGGAACACGGAAACACCTGGGCAGATGTTTAGCCTCATAGGGAGGAACTTCACAGGACGCCAGCTTGAGTGAAACTGGAGTTCAATCACTCCATTCTAATGATTCTAGAGAAAACAGGAAAACGGTTGGAGAAGGCAGAGGGAATGGTGGGGTTTGGACACCCGTGGCTTGGAAAATAGCCTGAAACTGAATTTTCTTCATTCATGACTTAACAAGGCTACTTAAGGGAATCCTTACAAGGAGAGGTGAAATTGTAACACACAGTATGAACTGTTTAAGACAAAAAGAATACAACTAGTCCTAGTCTCTTGAATACCATACTGGACTGTAGAGAGAAGATTTTCCATTTTAAGCAACTTTGCAGGCACTTGAAGGCACTGATTTATTCCTTTGATATCGGCAGGTCTTTTACTAGCATGGTACTTCACCCCGGCCCCCCATTCCCAAAAGTTGTTCCATGCAAAAGTTACTATTTATTCTCCACCAGAAGTAGAGTTGCTCACCTGCTATTTCTAAAACTACTATTAATAGAGCCCCCAAAGCACTCCTGTCTGCTGAGCAAATCACAGAAATAGTAACATACTGCAATCTGCTATGGAAACCTGTCAATTAAAATAATGGATCTTCAGTCGCAAATCGTTATCACAGTTTGACTTTACCGTGCATGGGTGAAGTATGGTAAGGGTAAAGGAAGGGCAATGACAAAGAAAAACATACTAAATGGTTTCAGAATTGGTTGGTTTTCATAGAGGATGCAGGTTACTGTGGAGTTGAGACTGGCTTGATGGGTATTAACTCTTAGGACTGACAAGGAAACCTGGAAATTCTAAAGCTTCTTAGTATTTTTTTCTCTTTTTCTTTTTCTTTTTTTGCGGTACGCGGGCCTCTCACTGTTGTGGCCTCTCCCGTTGCGGAGCACAGACTCCGGACGCGCAGGCTCAACGGTCATGGCTCACGGGCCCAGCCGCTCCGCGGCATGTGGGATCTTCCCGGACCGGGTCACGAACCCGTGTCCCCTGCATCGGCAGGTGGACTCTCAACCACTGCGCCTCCAGGGAAGCCCTATTTTTTTCTTTTTTAAATAAATATATAGAAGTACAACGAACAGACGTTTACATATGTTAGGTGTAAGTGTAGATATGGATCAAAGTTCACAAAACAAATATGTCAGTGTCACCTCACCCAGTAAAGTCAAAGAAAAGTAAGTGACCTTCAAGCCCTCAGCTTCCTCCCCTCCATTCCCCAAAACCCCAAATGTATTTCTGTCTTCTATTGCCATTAATGATTGCTTCTTGCTTTTCTGTTTCCTGTATACAGAATCATATCATACTTACTCTTTTGTGCCTGATTTGTTTTGCTCAATATTACATCTGGTGAGACTTCTCTATATTGTCATTTATAGTTGTAGTGTATTCATTCTCATTGTTGTGTAGTGTCGCATCTTGTGAATATACCACAATGTACCCATTCTCCTGTGGATGGACGTTTGAGTGGTTTATAGTGTTTGGCTATTAGAAAATCAGGCTGCTATGAAAATTCCAATACATGCCTTTGTTGAACAAATACATACTCTTCTCTGTTGGGTATTTTGCTAGAAGTCAAAGTGATGTCTCATGGGGCACAAAGCACAAAGCTTCAGTAGATTCTGCCAGTAGCCTTCCAAACTGACCGTGCCAGTTTACTCTCCTACCAATAGAATATGAAGTTCCAGTTGCTTCATATCCTTACAAATACCTGGTATTTCCTGTCCTTTTTTCATATCGTCTTGTTTTTATATATAATTTCTCCAATCATGTCTAGAATTTTAGCCTTCCCTTCACACACATAATTAGGATACACAGTTCTTGAAGACCTTAGTGTGGTCAAGGGCCTCTAAGTCAAACAGAGGGACCCAGATATAGTGGTGGGACAGTGTCAAAATTCTATAGTGTAAAAGTAGGTAACTTCCAGGAGGCTAAGCCTTTTCTCCTTGTCATGAAACTGAATATTCCCATTACAGAATTTTGGTCATGAAGTATGAGCAAAAATTATTATCTTAAATTTATGAAAAAGGAAGTTTATGTCCAGAGGCTAAATGTAAAAGACCATTGCCTTTAAACTCAAGCACATATGTGCATCTATGGTGTTTTTCCACAAGGCTATATTGCTTTTTTTTGTTATGGGATTATGTACACACACTTTTAAGTGGTAACATCCTAGATTAGCTCTGCTCAATATTTCTTTTGTTTCATTTGTTCATCTTTACATCTCTCATTTAGTTATTCATCAATTTGTTTAATTCTTCATTATCTGACTTCCCCCCTAGAATACATTTCATAAGGGGTGAAAATGTGTCTTACTTATTCACGTTTCTATATCCAGAACCTTGATCTATCTCTGGCACAGAGTAGGTACTCGATAAACATTTTGGTGGGAAAGAATGAATGGCCACTAACAAGAGTTTCGTGAGCACATGTAAGGATGAAGAATGATGTCGTTTTTAAATTATTAAAACGAAAACTTTTGGGCTTCCCTGGTGGCGCAGTGGTTAAGAATCTGCCTGCCAGTGCAGGGGACACGGATTTGAGCCCTGGTCCAGGAAGATCCCACATGCCACGAAGCAACTAAACCCGTGAGCCACAACTACTGAGCCTGAGCTCTAGAGCCCGTGCGCCACAACTACGGAACCTGCATGCCTAGAGCCCGTGCTCCACAACAAGAGAAGCCACTGCAATGAGAAGCCCACGCACCACAACCAAGAGTAGGCCCCGCTCGCTACAACTAGACAGCTAGAGAAAGCCTGTGAGCAGCAACGAAGACCCAATGCGGCCAAAAATAAAATAAGTAAATTTAAAAGAAAAAGAAAACTTTTTTTATTTAAAGCAACTTAATCTGATGGGAACTAGCTTACGTTTAACAATTTAAGACTATTCCCTTTATGGCAACATTTTGCAAGTCCATAGCAAAAACAAGTCTGTAGCCAGTCTCGCGAAAAGTTGGAGAAGCTGGCATTTCAGGACTGAGGAAGGTAGGCAGAATTACGAGAGCAAATTCTCAATGTTCTTTCCTGTCTTATTGCAAGTTATGATATTTCCTATTTCTTGTGTCTTAAGTAATTCATCTGTCCTATTTAAGTATCTACTACTGTCTTCTAGTCATGGGGAAAGCTAGTATTTTGATCCATAAAGCAGCTGCTACCTTTTGTCACTGTTTTTAATTCTTATGAGTACTGAGTTTAGATATAAAATGCCGAAGTATTATTGCATGCATTTTCATTTACAGTTATACGACTGTGAGACTTAAAGAAGTCAGGTAATGTATCCGTCTATTTCCAGGTATTTAACGACTCCAGACACATAGCTCTCTACTAAATTCTTAAAATTTCCATGAAATGAAATAAAATGACATTAGTTATTTTATACTTCTTTTGGTATCACACTGAAGTCTCAAACCCCTAAGCTTTACCAACCTTCTTTTTGCCTTATCCTTTCTTGTGATATTATAGTTTGAGTTTATTCCTAGCTCAGAAAAACGCTTTCCCTTTTGAGTTTTCAGAAATCCAATGGCCTTTCTTTTCCTTGTTGCTCTGCGAAGAGGCCGCTCTCTGACGCAAAGGCACACTGCCCTGTCTCGTACAGTTATGCTGGTCGCATCTCTAATTTGCATGGTAACTGATGTAAAGGTGGATGCTGTTGTTTGCACCCACAAGAATAGCAAATGTAGAGGTGTTGGAAACACTGTCATAGTTGTCGGAGGACGTCTCCGTCAGCATTTTTCAGAAGAAGGTAACAGCAGGAGGTTTTTATAATGTAACTTTAATTATAATGGCCAGACACCCTGGCATTGGCTGAGGATGTGTTCAGGTCACACCTGCCAAGAATAATCTGAAATGCCTCAAGACATGTGTCTCATAAGTGGTGTCACTCCCTACAGGTGCTAGCCAGCAGTTCTTTCTTTTTTTCCCCTGTCCCTGGTCTCTGTTCACTCTTGGTCTGGCTACTCAAATACATAGAAACTTGAAGGAAAATGAAGAGCCCTAATCAATGAGGTGAGATTAACAAGGCACTCGGCAAAACCACCGTATCTACGACACAGCTAAATACCTCCGATTTTCAAGCTGTGGTTTGGAAATCTAAATTAAAGAAACACAGACAAAATGGGTCATTTCTCACCTTCCAATATTAAGTTTATTTGTGGAGCTTTATATTTTGAACGTGACCTTCAAAAAGACAGATCATGAAACCTCTGCAACCAACCAGCAGATGGCAATATATAGGCTTCCCTGAGGCTTTCTGATTGTTCCATAGCAGAGGCTGTTAAATTTGTAATTTAGTTTGGCCAGGGAAGTTCAGGGGTAAAGAAATATTTAAACCAAAGTAGAGCAAGCAAATTTTATCTATTTTATAATTTTTTGCAGCTAATTTTATATTTTCTCTAATCCTTAGGGATTATATTTTAGATAATCATCACCAGGATTTCTAGTTCTCTATTTTTAGCCTAACTCCTTGGAACACAGTTGACTAGAAAGTTAAACTGGGGAGTCTTTAAGGACTTTGAGCAGATTACCATATTTAGGGCTTTGTTAACAACAACAAACATTTAAGACATTGTTAAACTTCCGGATAAATTTATTTCACACACTCCCTGACACTCGTATAATCTACTTGTCTGTAAAACATTTCCAAAGGAGATTTTCAAAATATTGCAGAATTTTACACTAATATTCTGGTAAGAGGAATAAATGGTTGTCTGTTGCAAGAGATGGGTTATTTCAGTGGAAGCATTAATGAAAGCAAATGTCTATGCTGCCAGGCAACGGAAAGGCTAAACACCGATCTTCACTCTTCAAACTCACTGTCTAATCACAAAAAATGAGAAGAGTTACAGGATCTTCTCTTCTTCTCTTCACTGAACACTGAAGGCACCTGTCCATAATTAGATAGGGGGTGGGGAGGAAACTGACAAACTTCATTATCCTAAGTTGGTAATTCTCACACTAGTCTGCCTCAGAACAGGAAATGGAAAGTGTTGAGCCCAACGCTGGATATCGTACAGCTATTCCTTTAATGGAATTATAATCTGCTAATATTAATTATCAGCCAGTACAGGAAATCTAATACAAAGCATCATTATAGCGTTGTTTTTCTCCTAATATATTTGCTGATTCAAGAACACCAGGGAAGCGAGGGGATATTGGAATCAGTGGCAGACGAATGATGGATGAATCATAAATTGGATTGTGTGTTGGTTTATTTAATTAGTTTATTAGAGTTCTCTGGAAACATCTAAGCACTGTGTAAAATTAATATATGCAAGAATATTTAGCTGTTCAATTAGGAAAACATAAATTAGTCATATCATGTATGCTGTAAAAAACCACAACTGTCAAAAGAAATTAAACAAATGAAGGGCTAATAAAAATAAATGTTTGGCATGTGTTCTGAATGCCCTGCACATGAAGGCAGTGAAGAAGCCTGAGTTGTTTTTTTTCTAATTAATTTATTTTTATTTATTATTTTTGGCTGTGTTGGTTCTTCGTTGCTGCACGCGGGCTTTCTCTAGTTGCAGCGAGCATGTGCTACTCTGTTGCGGTGAGCGCAGTCTTCTCACTGCGGTGGCTTCTCTTGTTGCGGAGCACGAGCTCTAGGTGTGTGGGCTTCAGTAGTTGTGGCTTGCGAGCTCTAGAGCGCAAGCTCAGTAGTTGTGGCCCATGGGCTTAGTTGCTCTGTGGCATGTGGGATCTTCTCAGACCAGGGATGGAACCACTGCACCACCAGGGAAGCCCAGCCTGAGTTTATTAAGAAGGCGACTTCTTCCAAATGGTCTTGGTTATTTGGAAGAGTCAACTTCACCTATCTCTTTTTTATTTAGTTACTTATGTACTGACTGACGATTGGCTGATGACTGTCAGGTGGTCTTTCCAATAGCAGAATTTATGAAATTTCTGATTTCCTTTTATACCTAAAATTTTATCACAGAACTAGAAAAACCATTAGAACATATCCCTTTCTTCCATATTTATTGTTTTAGAAGATAATTCTACTTGGGTTGATCACTTGTTTCGTACCTGTCTGCCTTGAAGGTCACAACCCACTGGTTGAACACGGATCACCATTGTATGAGCAGTAACTGTAGTTAAAGAAAACTGTAACTATAGTTAAAAGACAAACTGTAACTGTAGTTAAAAGAAAACTTAATTCACCTTAGAATCTACTTTATCATGAGCTCTATGGATTCTGAAACGTGCTTTTCCCATCCAATAGTCAAAATTATTTTCTTAGTCTTTTCACTTTATCAATAAATCATTGAACATAAAAAATTATGGACTCTGGCCTGAAAGTTAATTCGGTGACTTCTGTAGCAAGTTTAGGATTTAGCTGTTTTAAAACCAATAGGCTTGTGTTAATTATCAGTTAATATTAAAAATGAAGTGACTATCCCTCAGTCAAAAGAGGCTTTAGATTTTAACACAGTCTTTGTTTCCAGTTATCTCTGAAACCTAAATAAGTAATTGTGAATTCTCATTTGCGAATCTAGGATCATGTGATTTTCTGAGGCCTAGAAATATCTGTTACTGGTTGTACCACCCAGTAGATAGAATTTGTGTATAAAGGAGAACAGGTGCTGACTATTCAGAACTAGGTGAACTCACTGCAAGTTTCTGGCAAAGGAACAACAAGAAACCAGTGAATTAAACGAAAACATTGTCAGGCATTTATGAGCCCTTTGAAAGCATACACACACACACACACACACACACACACACACAAATGGCTAAAAACACTCAGGCTGTTCTAGTTATCCAATAACAGTATTGAGGGCAGAATTTAGTCCTGTGGACAGCTCAGAAAAATCTCATCTGAATCCCTAACTACCAACCCACCTAACTGCAAAGCCAGCAGTAGATAGCTTTATTTTCATTTACCTAAATGTTTAGCTATTTCTCTGCTCTTTCTGTGCATTCTTTTTTGCATTTCAGATCTTGCTTCTGGAATGTTTGAGGTACATACTTTAGCAGTTCCATTAAATAAGGTTTATTGGTAGTGAGTCTGCTTTTTTTTTTTTTTTTTTTTTTTTTTTGTTTTGGCGGGCCTCTCTCTGTTGTGGCCTCTCCCGTTACAGAGCACAGGCTCCGGACGCGCAGGCTCAGCCGCTCCGCGGCATGTGGGATCTTCCCGGACCAGGGCACGAACCCGCGTCCCCTGCATCGGCAGGCGGACTCCCAACCACTGTGCCACCGGGGAAGCCCGTGAGTCTGCTTTTGTCTGCCTGAAGTATCTTTATTCAGCATTGCTCTGGGTTGATAGTTTAGCTGGAACAGAATTCTTTTTTTACTTACTTGACACATTTAGATTGCCATGTGATTGCCACTGTAGCATTAGCTAACACCTCTATTGCATCACAGAATTATCATTTCTTCTAGTGTTGGGAATAATTAAGATCTATTCTTGGGCTCCCCTGGTGGCACAGTGGTTAAGAATCCGTCTGCCAATGCAGGGGACACGGGTTCGAGCCCTGGTCCAGGAAGATCTCGCATGCCACACAGCGGCTAAGCCCGTGCCCCGTAACTACTGAGCCTGCGTGCCACAACTACTAAATTAGCCCGTGCGCCTAGGACCATTTTTAGAAAAGCCTCTGGTTTTATTCTTCCTCATGATTGCTTTGGCTATTTCGGGTCTTTTATGTTTCCATAAAAAATTGTAGGATTGTTGTTTTTTTTTTTTCTATTTCTGTGAAGAAATATTTCTGTGAAGAATTTTGATAGAGATTTCACTGAGTCTGAATTGCTTTGGGTAGCATGGACCTTTTAACAATCCATAAACATAAATTGTTCCTCCATTTGTATCTTTTTTGATTTCTTTCAACAAAGTCTTGTACTTTATATTGTACAGATCTTTCACTTCCTTGGATAAGTTTATTCATTTTTACTGTTTTTGATGTGAATGAGGTAGTTTTTTTTGTTTTTTGTTCTTTTATAAATTAATTTATTTGTTTTTGGCTGAGTTGGGTCTTCGATGCGGTGCACGGGCTTCTCATTGTGGTGGCTTCTCTTGTGGAGCACGGACTCTAGGGGAACGGGCTTCAGTAGTTGAGGCACATGGGCTCAGTAGTTGTGGCTCACGGGCTTAGTTGCCTCGTGGCATGTGGGATCTTCCAAGACCAGAGCTCAAACCCGTGTGCCCTGCATTGGCAGGTGGATTCTTAACCACTGCACACCACCAGGGAAGTCCCGTGTGAGGTAGTTTCATTTTTCAGATGTTTCATTCTTAGTGTATAGAAATGTAACTGATTTCTATGTATTGATTTTTATACCCTGAAGCTTTACTGAATTCACTGATTAGAACCAACAGTTTTTTATTTGAGTCTTTGGGATTTTCGATACCTAAGATCACATCATTTGCAAATAACCACAAATTTACTTATTTTTTTTTATTTGGATGACTTTTGTTTGTTTTGATTGTTTTAGCTAGGACTTTCAGTACTATGTTAAATAAGAGTTGTTAGTTTGGGTACCCTTGTCTTGTTCCTGGTCTTAAAGGAAAAGCTATCCATTTTTCTTCATTGAGTATCATGTTAGCTGTGTGTTTGTCATGTACGGCCTTTCATATGTGAGGGTATGTTCTTCTGTATCCAAACTACTGAGGGTTCTCATCATGAAAAAATAATGTATTTTGTCGAATGCTTTTTCTGCATTTATTGAGATGACCGTGTATTTTTTACCTTTCTATTAATGTGTATATTACATTTATTGATTTGTATATGTTGAATCATCCCTGCATCCCAGGGACAAATCCCCCTTTTAATGAGTTCTTTATTTTAGTTTGCTAATATTTTGTTGAGAATTTTTACATCTCTGTTCATCAGGGATATTTGTTTATAGTTTTCTTTTCTAGTATTGTCCTTATCTGGATTTGATATCAGAGTAATACTGGCCTCATAGAATGAGTGTGGAAGTGTTTCCTCCTCTTCATTTTTTTTTTTTGGAAGCGATTGAGAAGCATTAACATTATATCTTCTTTAACTGTTAAATCGAACTCACTAGTGAAGACTTTTGGCCCTTGGGTTTTTTATGTTGGGGGATTTTTGATTACCGATTCCATCTCCTTACTCATTATTGATCTGTTTGGACTTGCTCTTTCTTCCTGGTTCAGTCTTGGTAGTTTCTATGATTCTAGGAACTTATCTACTTCTTCTAGTTTATCTAATTTGTCGTTGTATAATTGTGCATACCAATCTCTTATGATTCTTTGTATTTCTGTAGTGTCAGTTGTGATTTCTCTTTTTTCATATCTGATTTTATTTTTCTTCTCTTTTTATTCTTAGTCTTTCTAAAGGTTTGTCAATATTTTTTATCTTTTAAAAAAAACAGCTCTTGATTTCATTGACCTTTCCTATTTTTCTGGTCTCTATTTCATTTATTTCTACTCTGATCTTTATTATTTTGTTCCCTCTGCTGACTTTGTTCTTTTTCTTAATTTGTTCTTCTTTTTCTAGTTCCTTGAGATATAAAGTTAAGTTGCTTATTTGCAATCTTTCTAGTTTCTTATTACGTACAATTATCACTCTAAACTTCCTTCTCCAACTGCTTTTGCAGCATCACATAGGTTTTGGTATGTTATGTTTCCATTGTCATTTGTTTTGAGATATTCTTTGCTTTCCCTTTTAATTTCTTCCTTGACCCATTGTTTGTTCACGAGTGTATTTCTTCGTTTCCACATATTTGTAGATTTTTGAACTCTCTGCATGCTGTTGATTTCTAGTTTCATACCTCTGTGGTCAGAAAAGATACTTGGTATTATTTCAGTCTTCTTAAATTTCTAAGGCTTGCTTTGTGTCATATCGTATGACTGATCTTTGAGAATGGAACAGAATTCTAATTCAAAGTTATTTTCATTCAAAATTTTGTTAATATCAGTCACTACCTCAGTATTTTGTGGTTGCTCTGTGTGTGTATGTGTATATGTATGTGTGTGTATATATATTTTTTTTCTAGAAGTTCAATTTATAATATTTCTTTCACACTGTTGGTCACATTTTATAGTTCTTGATCCTTGTACAAATTTTGGATTACCTCTTTTTTCTTTAAACTTGTAGTAATTATTCTTATTCCTGGGTCTGGCAATTCTAGTACCTGACAACCCTGGGGTTCTAATTATGAATTTTTGTTATTCCTGCAGATTTTTGGTCAACATCATTAACTCCTTTCAGTATTTACTCATTTTAGATTGGGAGTTTAAATTTGGCTTATCTCAATCTTTGAACATATGAAGGGGCCTGGCATCTGGATGCTTTCTTTTTGAGAGATTATTTGTGTCCTTCTGTTAGACTTCCATGGCACTATAATCCAAAATTAATTTCTTGGTTTTATTTACTCCAGGCCACCGAAGTAATGCCAGTAGCTAGGTATTATATAACTCCCTCTTTGATTAAAGTGCAGCTTTTGGTGTCCCAAGCTTTATGTGAAGATCTCAGTTCTATTTTCTCAAGGTTTTGTCTCTTATTCCTTCTCAACTATTAGAATCTTGGTAAGCAAATGTCTTTAGGGTGGCATTCACTTCTTCTTTTATAGAGATAAAATTCACATACCTTAGAATTCATCCTGCTACAGTATAAAATTCAGTGGAGTTTAGTATATTCATAAGGCTGTGAAACTATAACCACCATATGATTGCAGGACATGTTAATCACCCTAAAAAGAAACCCATGCCCTCTTCCCTCAGCTGATGACAACCACTAATCTGCTTTCTGTCTCTGTGGATTTGCCATTTCTACACATATCATATAAAATGAATTACACAATTGGAGGCTTTGTGTCTGGCTCTTTTCACTTAGCATAGTGATTTTTTTTTAATTTTATTAATTTATTTATTTATGGCTGTGTTGAGTCTTCGTTCCTGTGTGAGGGCTTGCTCTAGTTGTGGCAAGTGGGGGCGACTCTTCACCGCGGTACGCGGGCCTCTCACTATCGCGGCCTCTCTTGTTGTGGAGCACAGGCTCCAGACGGGCAGGCTCAGTAATTGCGGCTCACGGGCCCAGTTGCTCCGCGGTGTGTGGTATCTTCCCAGACCAGGGCTCGAACCCGTGTCCCCTGCATTGGCAGGCAGATTCTCAACCACTGCGCCAAAAAAAGGGGAAGACCCCCCTTTTTTTTAAACAACTTTATTGGAGTATAATTGCTTTAAAATGATGTGTTAGTTTCTGCTTTATAACAAAGTGAATAAGTTATATATATACATATGTTCCCATATCTCTTCCTTCTTGTGTCTGCCTCCCTCCCACCCTCCCTATCCCACCCCGCCAGGTGGTCACAAAGCACCGAGCTGATCTCCCTGTGCTATGCGGCTGCTTCTCACTAGCTATCTGTTTTACGTTTGATAGTGTATATATGTCCATGCCACTCTCTCACTTTGTCACAGCTTACCCTTCACCCTCCCCATATCCTCAAGTCCATTCTCTAGTAGGTCTGTGTCTTTATTTCTGTCTTACCCCTAGGTTCTTCATGACCTTTTTTTTTTTTCTTAGATTCCATATATATGTGTTAGCATACGGTATTTGTTTTTCTCTTTCTGACTTACTTCACTCCGTATGACAGACTCTAGGTCCATCTACCTCACTACAAATATCTCAATTGCGTTTCTTTTTATGGCTGAGTAATATTTCTTTGTACATATGTGCCACACCTTCTTTATCCATTCATCTGATGGTGGACAGTTAGGTTGCTTCCATGTCCTGGCTATTGTAAATAGAGCTGCAATGAACATTTTGGTACATGACTATTTTTGAATTATGGTTTTCTCAGGGTATATGCCCAGTAGTAGGATTGCTGGGTCATATGGTAGTTCTATTTGTAGTTTTTTACAGAACCTCCATGCTGTTCTCCATAGTGACTGTATCAATTTACATTCCCACCAACAGTGCAAGAGTGTTCCCTTTTCTCCACACCCTCTCCAGCATTTATTATTTCTAGATTTTTTGATGTTGGCCATTCTGACCAGTGTGAGATGATATCTCATTGTAGTTTTGATTTGCATTTCTCTAATGATTAATGATGCTGAGCATTCTCTACAAAGAGAATCCTAAAGATGCTACCAGAAAACTACTAGAGCTAATCAATGAATTTGGTAAAGTAGCAGGATACAAAATTAATGCACAGAAATCTCTGGCATTCCTATAGAGTAATGATGAAAAATCTGAAAGTGAAATTAAGAAAACACTCCCATTTACCATTGCAACAAAAAGAATAAAATATCTAGGAAGAAACCTACCTAAGGAGACAAAAGACTTGTATGCAGAAATTTATAAGACACTGATGAAAGAAATTAAAGATGTTACAAATAGATGGAGAGATATACCATGTTCTTGGATTGGAAGAATCAACCTTGTGAAAATGACTCTACTACCCAAAGCAATCTACAGATTCAGTGCAATCCCTATCAAACTACCACTGGCATTTTTCACAGAACTAGAACAAAATATTTCACAATTTGTATGGAAACACAAAAGACCCCGAATACCCAAAGCAATCTTGAGAACGAAAAATGGAGCTGGAGGAATCAGGCTCCCTGACTTCAGACTATAGTACAAAGCTACAGTAATCAAGACAGTATGGTACTGGCACAAAAACAGAAAGGTTGATCAATGGAACAGGATAGAAAGCCCCAAGATAAACCCACACACATATGGTCACCTTATCTTTGACAAAGTAGGCAAGAATATACAGTGGAGAAAAGACAGCCTCTTCAATAAGTGGTGCTGGGTAAACTGGACAGGTACATGTAAAAGTATGAAATTAGAACACTCCCTAACACCATACACAAAAATAAACTCAAAATGGAATAAAGACCTAAATGTAAGGCCAGACAATATCAAACTCTTAGAGGAAAACATAGGCAGAATATGCTATGACATAAATCACAGCAAGATCCTTTTTGACCCACCTCCTAGAGAAATGGAAATAAAAACAAAAATAAACAAATGGGACCTAATGAAACTTAAAAGCTTTTGCACAGCAAAGGAAAGCATAAACAAGACCAAAAGACAACCCTCAGAATGGGAGAAAATATTTGCAAATGAAGCAACTGACAAAGGATTAATCTCCAAGATTTACAAGCAGCTCATGCAGCTCAATATCAAAAAAACAAACAACCCAATCCAAAAATGGGCAGAAGACCTAAATAGACATTTCTCCAAAGAAGATATACAGATTGCCCACAAACACGTGAAAGAATGCTCAGCATAGTGTTTTTGAGATTCATCCCTGTTGTAGCATGTATCAGTATTGCGTTCTTTTTTTATGGCTGATTAATATTTCCTTGTGTGGATGCATCATATACTGTTTATTCGTTCATCAGCTCATGGTCATTTTGGTAGTTTCCACTTTTAGACTATTATTAATAATGTTGCTGTGCATATTCATGTACAAGATTTTGTGTGGACTTTTTTTTTTTTTTTGCATTTTCTTTGGTCTGTATCTAGGGTTGACATTGCTGGGTCACATGCTAACTCTATCTTTAAGATTTCAAAGAAACACCAAACTGTTCTACAAAGTAGTTGTGCCATTTTACATTCCCACCAGCAATGTAATAAGTATAAATCTCTCCACATCCTTGCATACAGTTTCTGTTATTTGTCTTTTTTATTATTGCCACCTTAGTGAGTATGAAATGGTGTCTCGTTGTGGTTTTGACTTTCATTTTCCAGTGACTAGTGATATTGAGCATCTTTTCATATGCTTATTGGCCATTTGTATATCATCGTTGGAGAAATGTCTATTCAAATCTTTGGCTTATTTTTAAATAAAATTGTCTTTTTATTGTTGAGTTTTAAGACAAGCCTTTGTCAGATATATAATTTGCAAATATTTTCTCCCATTATGTGGATTGTCTTTTCCCTTCCCCTTTAGTGTCCTTTGAAAATAGAAAGATTTAAATTTTCATGAAGTCCATTTTCTTTGGTTACTTATACTTGTCATATTTAAGTAGCCATTGGGCTACTTCTTCACTTGCCAACTATGTTTTTAGGTCCTTCTTTAATTTTGATCTTTGGGGATTTCTCTTACATTTGTGCAGGCTCAGGCATGTATTTAATAGGAGTTTTGTTGTATTTTTTCCATTGCTACATATTTTTTAGTGGGAGGGATTATCAGAACATCTGGTACACATTATTTTCAGAAATGGGTATGACAGTTTCTACTACCTTGATGTATGGAGTCAGTAAAACACATGCCAAAGAACACTTTATTGGGAGCCGAGGAGACCTGAATTCAGATTTTGTTTCTACTACTTAATATGCCTTTGAGGTTGTTAATTAATGTCTCAGTCTGAATATCCTCATGTTAAAATAGAGCTAATAATAATAATACCTAATTCATACAGTTTTTGTGAGGGTAAAACAAGATAATACATGTAGCTGGAACATTCTAAGAACTCAGTAAATGTTGTGTAGCTATATCATTATTAATAATAAAGTTCTCTTCAGAGTGTCTTTAGAAACTGCATGTGTCAACTATTTACCCGTTTCTTTTAGTAAGAGTAAAATATTTTGACAGTGCTACATTTTCCTGAATGGGAATTTATTGAGCACTACTGTATTTAAAAAATTTTTTTATTGAAATATAGTTCATTTAAAATGTGTTAGTTTCAGGTGTACAGTAAAGTGATTCAGTTATGCATATATATATTCTTTTTTTACATTCTCTTCCATTATAGGTTATTACAAGCTATTGAGTATAGTTCCCTCTGCTCTACAGTAGGTCCTTGTTGGTTATCTGCTTTATATACAGTAGTGTGTATATTTTAATCCCAAACTCTTAATTTGTCCCTTCCCCACTCCCCTTTGGTAAGCATAAGTTTGTTTTCTATGTCTGTGAATCTCCTTCTGTTTTGTAAATAAGTTCATTTTTATCATTTTTTTTTAGATTCCACATATAAGTGATACCATATGATATTTGTCTTTCTCTGCCTGGCTTACTTCACTTAGTATGATCAGGTCCACTACTGTATTTATTAACTTGTTTTATAAAGTATGACACTGAGGCTGAGGGAGACATAATAGGCTGATGAGATTCACGAAATCAGTAAGTAGTAGAACTAAGATTTGAACCCACCTTATCTGACTCTGAGATACATACCCATTTTTACTAAATCCAAGAATCTCTTAAATCTAATTTCTCATCCTACATAATTATTCTCCACACTTCTGATCCCATTATGTGTGATGATTTCTCTCTGAATCTGTTCAGTACTGCAGCTACTAACAATAAGAAGTTATTTAAATTCAAATTAATTAAAATTGAATGACGTTAAAAATTAAGTTCCTCAGTTGCACCAGCCACATTACAAATCCTTCCTAGCCACATGTGTCAAGTGGCTGTCATATTCAACAGCACAGATGCAAAACTTTTCCATCATTGCAGAAAGTTCCACTGGACTATTCAGTTTTTTCATTGAGAGAACTATATCACAGACACGATCACAGCCTTTGTTTCCTCCATCATTGCCCTTTAAAATCATATCAGACATTTTTGCATTTAACCACATCAAAAATTGCAAGCTGCGTTAAAGACTCCAGTCTGGTTGGCATTTGTACACTGATTGCCCTGTGTTTAGGTGAGTGAATGAGGTGCTGTTTGTCTGCCTTTTGCTGGAGTTTGACAACCGTTTCCTCCTGGGGCATACAGCAACATTTCAAATCAAAATGACTCACTGCCTAAAAATAAGCTTAAGCGCAGCTGAATGAAAGTATATGAAAATTATATTCTCCTAAGTGAGCCCTATGTAAGCATTTATTTCTATTAGACAAATTCTACTATTTATGGAAATTTACTGAATCCTATATACTCTAAACCTTTCTTGTATAAAAAAAAAAGAAGGATATTGCATCAGTAAGCAGTTATCTCGATTTTAAAGAAAGTAAGAAATTGATTAGCAGGACAAGACACTATTTATAGAACCTCTAATATTTAGTGTCTATCAAGTGAAGACCATAACACCCTTTACTTACTGTTCTTAACGTCAGGATTCCTGGCAGAGAAATTGAAACGAATTATAGCAAATAATGTTACTAATGCCATTTATGTAGTTGAGGATGGAGTAGATTTCTCTGACTCTTGAATCAGTGATTTACTGGGTCTTTGGTATGTTTCTATTTGGGGGGACTTCATGGACAGTATAATCTGGATTTCAAGATAACTCATTCGTTAATAATTGAAGAGAAAAGATATGAGAGCCCCTGCATTTTTGGGAAACAAGATATCAAACTCTGATTTGGGAGTAACCGCATTTTACCGAATTGAAACTATACAATTTCATTTCTTAGCAAAAAGAATATAATTTAATGAATAGGTCCTCCATGAAGTGCTTAGGAAGCATAGCATCTATTTTCATAATTTTAATACCCATGGAAAGAAGTCACCTTTTTAAAGTGGAAGTTGATAAGAGGCAGCAGAAAATGGATGTATTAAGCATCTTAAAGGAATGGTTTGTAGAGAAGAGGCTCTGTCAGGACAGTGATGGGTCTGTCTTATCACCTCATCTTTTTCTACTCGCTCAGCATCTGGCAAATACTGGTCACTCAATCAATAATCATCAATTCATGTGGTCAAGACAAAAGAGAGGAATCCCAAATCTTACCTTAAGACATATGGCCTCTCTAACGATGATTACGAAGAATATATGATAAACTACTGTTCAGTTAATTGTGTCTAAATGGATTTGCCACAGCAGATGGGTACTGGTCTGCATGGAACATAGAAAAAGAAAGCCAAAGGTTAGAAAATGTTAAAGTGATATGTCAAAAGCACTAATAGGGGAGTGTGAAGTAGCACTCTGGTATAAATGACCCAAAATGGATGGTTCACATTATCTCTGAACAGAAACATCCTCAGAGAAGCATAGGTAATTCAGGAAGGCTGCAGTTGTTTGATGGAAATATTTCATAAGAATGAGTATATGGTTTTCTCTTCTTTACTTCTTTGCTCATCATCCTAATTTATGTGTGATTTTCCCACGTTAACCTACCCATCTAGGTAACATACTCTAAATACATGGCTATTCTGATGACTACATTTCTACTGATTATTTTATGTCAGCTTTCTTTTTTATACGTCAATCTCTTCTGCTTTGGGTTAATGTGATTCTGTTCTCCCCAAACTGATCATCAATTAATGAACTAATAGTAGAAAACTTCTAGCCCTGGAAAAGTTTGGGACCCTTAATCCATGATGACCTCCAAGGTGTAGAAATTTGTTGAGACTCAAGGAAACAACTACTGTCTTTTCTATCAAAGTTATTCTACAACAACACCATGACCAATGTAAAAACAACAAAGTCATCTCCTGGCTTCCAGTCTGACATATAAAGAGGTTGGAAGCCATTACTCCTCTTCTGAACAAACTAAACAAAGCTGAACAAACTTAAAATCAACAAGGCTTCTTAGGTCCATCAGAGAGTTGAGGTCACAGGGCAGATGGCTACCCTGAACCCTGGAGAAATGGGCAAATACTGAGAATCACAGCTTTGCCAGGAGCCAACAAGTGGTGGGAAAACTTAAATAGGAATTTTCCATTGCTGGATGTTGAGTGTGGGATAGCTTGAGAATGTAAAAAGTACCTGGGGTCCCAGGCTTAAAAGATGCCCACACTTGCATGAGTTTTACCTCCAGGAACCCCACTAGGGTCTCAGGGTGAAGAACACAGGAAAAGTCTCTCCTGTCTCAGGAGACAGAGGAAAGGGAACCATTTGCAAATACATCCAGATCATACTGTTCTCCTTTAACAAAGGCCTGCCCTCACACACAAATATTTTACCAGATTCTAACCAACATCAGTTTGAACACAGCCTGACTGATGTGGGGGAAGGGAAATGCCCAACTTCAGCCCCCTGTGTGACCTAAAGTGAGCACTGGGGGAGAGCTGAGAAGTATTGTGAATACTTGCGAAGGTCACAGCCAAGGGGCACGGGCTCACTAAACTGATGCCTAATCATAAGATTTTAGAGTGCTTCTCTTTCCACATCTTACTACCCCATCACCAGGGCTCCTGTATTATAGTAGGGGTTTACAACAGAAAGGCTCAGATTCTATTTAAGAAGGAGTCTCTAGGGAGAACCAAAGACAGTAAGGGAGATGAAAAGAAGGACACAAAAGGAAATCTTAGCTTCTGACACCTGCAACTGTTACAAGCACTAAATACAATCTAATTCCTGGCCAGATAAATGTAAAACCTCACACTAAAGTCTGTTTTCCTCCGTTCCTTTTATCTAATACATCATATCAAGCTTAAAACAAAAAATTACAATGTAAAATAAAAGGCAAAAACATATTTGATAGAAACAAAGTAAGCATTGCAACTAGACACAGATATGGCAGAGGTTTTGGAATTATCAGAGCAGGAATTTTAAATAATTATAATTACTATGCTAAGGAGTATAATGGAAAAAGTGGATAACATCCAAAAACAGATAAGTAAATTCAGCAGAGATATGGATGCTCTAAAAAAAAAAAGAATCAAAAAACAATGCTAGAAATCAAAAACACAGTAACAGAAGTGAAGAATGTCTTCATGAGCTTATCAGTAGACTGGACATGGCTGAGGAAAGAGTCAGTGGGCTTGAAAATATGTCAACAGTTAACTTCCCACACTGGAAGATAAAGAGAAAAAAAGGAATAGCATATCTAGGAACTGTGGGACACTTGCAAAAACAGCAATATATATGTAAGGGGACTACCAGAAGAAATAAAGAAAGAGAAGAAATACTTGAAGTAATAATGGCTAATAATTTCCCCAAATTAAGGACAGACATCACCAAACCACAGCTATAAGAAGCTCAGAAAACACCAATTAGGATAAATACCTAATCTCCACATAGTCAAACTGCAGATGATCAAAGACAAAGAGACAATTTTGAAAGAAGCTAGAGGGGGAAAAGCGACCTTAAATATAGAGGAACAAGAATTAAAAATTACATCAGACTTTTCTTCAGAAATCTAGAAAGTAAGAAATAGTGGAGTTAAATATTAAATTGAAAGAAAGAAAACCCACTGGCCTAGAAGTATGTATTCAGTGACATTATCCTTCATTTAAAAGTGAAGGAGAAAAAAATTACTTTTTCATACAAATAAAAATGGAGGGAATTCATCACCAATAGACTTGCCTTGCAAGAAATGTTAAATGAAATTCTTCACTGAGAAAAAAAAAAGAATACAAATCAGAAACTCAGATGTACATAAAGAAAGGAAGTGCATTAGAGAAAGAATAAATGAAGATAAATTTTTAAAATTTTTTATAATTTTTAATTGATCTAACCAGATAGCAATTTGTTCAAAATAGTAGTAGCAATGATGTATTTAATGATTATAACTTATAAACACATGCAATAAGTGACAGCAATGGAATAAAGGACAGGAGAGCGGAATTAGTAATACTCTATTAATAGTGTTATTTGAAAGTGTACTTAAATTAGTTCTAAATGTATATTGCAGATTTAGGGCAACAGCTAAAATTTTTTTAAAGAAGTATAATTGATATGCTAAGAGAAGAAATGGAATTATATAAAATGCCCAATTAAAAACAAAGAAGGCAGAAAAGAGTAGAAGATAAAAATATAAACAATGAACAAAGGCAATAAACAGAAAAGTTGCAAATAACATAGATATTAATCCAACTATATTAATAATCACGTGAAGACAAGTGAACAAGTAAGCCACAAAAATACGTGGAGGAAATTTAAATGTATGTTGTTAAGTGAAATCAGCTGGTATATTGCTAAGTGAAATCAGCTGGTATCAATCAGTTGCTAGGGTGTGATCAACTCTATGACATTCTTGAAAATGCAAAACTATCAAGAAAGTAAAAAGATCACTGGTTGCCAGACATTCAGGGAGAGGGAGTATTGATGAAGAGGTAAAGCAAGGGGCATTTTTAGGGCAGTGAAACTATATGATACTGTGATGGTGGATATATGATAGGCATTTGTCAAGACCCTTAGAGCTGTGCAACACAGAGTGAACCATAGTTAAAACTAACAATGTATCAAATGTAGTTTATTAATTGTAACAAATGTGCCACCCTAATGCAAGATCTTGATCAGAGGGAAAACGGTATCTGGAGGTGAGGTGAGTGGACAAACTGTATATACCAGATCTCTTTGTATTTTCTGTGCAATTCTTCTGTAATCCTAAAGCTGCTCTGAAAAATTAAAGTCTTTAAGTTAAAAAAAATCAGTCCCATGCCTAGTAGAGCTAGTTGAATTGTTTTCATAGTATAACTTTGAAATTTAAGATACAATGTCCAATTAATAATATTCATTGAATTACATGTTATCTGTCATTCTGATGTACTAATCACTTGAAAGAATTAACAGCAGCCCCTAATAATGTCTGGCTTATAACAAAAAGAAAGTTGGGAATAGAATTCTGGCTCAAATATTATATCCTGCATCATCCCACCCTTAATGCTGTCTGCCATTATGACTAATCACTCTGCTAATTAGATTTTAAAGATTTTTCATGATTGCATTTAGTGAAAAATTTTGGAATGTATGCATGATTATTATACATTTCGTGATCTTGTAGTAGCAGTGAAAAAAGTTAGAATTAAAAAGAAAATCTATTATTAATCTACAAGGAAGTGCTACCATGCCAATAACAATGTACTGACTTGCCTGCACACCCAAAAATTCAACCTGTTCATTTCTCAAAATAGTAAAAATATTCACACACAGCTGTCAGCATAAACAAAAGTATGCTCTCTGCATCACAGAGAGAATGTTTGTAAAAACACAGGCATGGCTGAGTCTGTCTCTACACAGGTTTAAAAAGTTATCATTTGTGTAAGAATCAGCAGTATACAGAATGCTTGAAAAACCTGAAATAAAAATACATATTAGCTAAAGGATTGCAGTTGAAACAAAACATTCTGAGATGTTACCCAACTGAAATTCATTTGATTTTAAAACGTGTGGCATGTGGTGCGACTTTACCAATACTTCATATCATATATGTATTCCCCACTTGTCATATTATATGGGACAATTTTCTATTGATGACCACAGAGGGCAATTTTGGTTTTGGTAGCAGCATTTTTAAGAAAAAGTAATTTTAGCGGGAGCGAGGGAATGATGAATAGGCGGAGTACAAAGGGATTTTTTAGGAAAGTGAAACCATTTTGTGTGATACTATATATATATTCCAACGGAATCCTTGGAAGTTAGCAGTCACAAATCACACACTTATTATCTCTGATAAAGCTCAGGGACGTTTACGAGTGTGGAGAAAAGGGAACCCTCCTGCACTGCTGGTGGGAATGTAAATTGATACCGCCACTATGGAGGACAGTATGGAGGTTCTGTTCTATTATATAGTGGTTCAACAATGTAAACTTATATTTGCTCTTCAAAATTTATCAGTGTATTTCTTTTAGGTTAATACATTATCAACCTTTCACATATTTTTCCATGAGGCTGTTAATTTTGTGTACAAACTATATTTTATATAGTTATTAAATCAAATTTTAATTATATTTCCAGAGGATCTATATTTAATTTTTTAATTTTATTATTTTATTTTCATCGAAGTCTAGTTGATTTACAGTTTTGTGTTAGTTTCAGGTGAACGTATGGTTTAGCTTCTTTCCTTCACAGGATATTTGCTAAAGGAAGAGGCAAATTGCCAAGCCGAAAGAAAATTAGAAAAAGTATTACCAATAAGAAATAACATTAAGAATGACTTGTTTTTCACATATTTAAACATAAGCAATTTTTAAAAGCTATTTTCAGTTTCCATTTCTATGTCTTGGTATTAGCAGGAAAGAAATTAACCTTTAAATATCTGAAGAAGCTCAGGGAGGCTGATTCCCTAAAAGTTACTCGACTATTTTCAGGGACTACCAAAATTTTCAAGGTACACTGAATAAAACCTATGGACAAAATTTTACATGCTTTCATTAGAATCCATGTATGTTATTCAAAAAGAAATTTAAAACCTACTTTACCAAACCAGATAAAGAATTGTACAATACCAAGAAACTAGAGAAAAAAATTGTACCATACAAAAAGTTGTACTACAGTACAGTTATTCTGTCGATAAGTGCATTCTATCATCAGCTTAATTCATTTTACAGACTGTTTAATCTACTTCATTACAAAAAGTACAATTATATTTTAAGTGCTCAATTAATAATTAATTTTTTAGCAGTAGTTTTTTTCGTTCATTAAATGTACAGAAAAAGGACAATTACGATGTTTCACGATATTAATGTTTTTATCTCAGAGCTTTAGAATGTGATTTTAATTTTTCTCACATGCTAAGCAAAATTTACTGAAGGCATACCATACGTTACTTCGTAAATAAATTGTAATCTTAACTAGACAATATATTGGATTATAACAGGCTAAGGAATGAGAAATAAATTTTCTTAGCTTCATAAATATGCAGACAAGTTAGTTACATTAGCAAGTTTTAAGTTTAATAATGTGAATATTAAGACTGTATCTGAATAAAAAATGAATTTAGACTTTTTCTGAAATTTGGATTGGACTGATTGTTGTCAAGAGAGAATTGAGCTGTCTTATTAGATCGTATATAAACTATTTCCCACAAATTGAAGGACCTAAATCTGCATCTCCAATATTTGGATAGATAAAGTTTTTTAAACATATGATGAAATAAAAGCATTTAATAAAAATTATTATTTTAGCAAAATTGTATTGAAGCAATCAATTTTTAGATATTTTTCCAACTCTTTCTGAATCTATCAGATTATGTAATGTGCTTCAAGCAGAGATAATTAACACACATTTGATAAATCTTAGTGAAGGCTTTTGGTTTACTTCCCAGAAGTTGAGAAAATGAAAGATTTTATTGACTGAGTAACAAATGCTGTTGCAACTCAGGTCATTTCCAATTCTTTTCTTTCAAAACATTTGAAGGAGGACCTATTCAAATGGTCAGCTCACACATCATTAAGAATAATCTGGATGATACATCACTATATGATATTTGGCTTATATTTCAAGAAGAATTGAGTACCATTAGTATCATTCCTTTCATTCCCATCTCCTTATTTAGATGAATAAGGTCTCTCAGGCTTTACAACAATATTCACAATGAATTAAATAGAATTTACATTGTGTCCCTTCTCATAAATAATATTCATCCATGAATACATGAACTGATTGAAGTAAAACAGCCCTAGTTACCTCATTATGAGATTCATTTCCAATTAAACATTACTCTTTTTAAAAAATAAATTTCCAAGTGTGTAATGCATTTATTGTATTGTGTTAATGTATTATTAATAAGTATAATAATAATTCAGTCCACAAAACTGTTTAGAGCATTATAGTTAGAGAGAATTTAACCAACATAAAATTTTAATTTATATACATCTTTTTGTGACAGACTTATGTTTTATAAAATCAATCAAAGACTCAAGAATGAAAGCATATTGTCAGAGGACGAAAATGTAGAGAAGGGGAAATAACATAGAATTTCAATGAGAAGATGGACTATTATAAGTATTCCTGAAAAAGAAGAGCCTTTTCATGATTTTTTTTCATAGAAATTGTGGGTATTAAATTATTATGGCATTTGGAGTGTACTGGATATAAGTATTTTTATTTTATTGTGGTAACAACATGTCACATGACATATTCCTTCTTCACAGAGTTTTAAGTGTACACACAGTATTGCTGGTCATAAGCGCAGCGTTGTATAGATTAGAACCTACTCATCTTGCAAAACTGAAAATTTATATTGATTGATGGACAACCCCACTTTTCCCCTCACCCCAGCCACTGCTTTTATGAGTTCAACGTTTGTAGACTGCACATATGAGGTTATGCAGCATTTGTTTTTCTTTGTCTGACTTATCATTGTTATGTCTTCCATGTTCATCCTTACTGTTGCATAGAGCAGGATTTTCTTCATTTTGGGGGCTGAATACTATTCTGACAGACACTTAGGTTGTTTCCCTATCTTGGCTGTTGAAAATGATACCTCAGCAAACGTGGAGGTGCAGATATCTTTTTGAACTAGAGCTTTTGTTTTCTTTGGATAAGTACCCAGAAGATGAATTGCTGGATCACATGGTAGATCTATTTTAATTTTTTGAGGAATCTCCATACTTTTTTCCATAGCAGCTGCATCATTTTGCATGACACTAACAGAGTACAAGGGTTTCAATTTCTCCACATCCTCGCTAACAAGTATTGTGCTTATTTTCTATAATAGCCACCCTAACGAGTATGAAGTGATGTTTCATTGTTGTTTTGATTTGCTTTCCCTGATAATTAGTGGCCTTGAGCATCTTTTCATATGTTGGCCATTTGTGTGTCTTCTATCGGTTACATTTAAAAAATAATACTAGTTTTATTTTTAAATGACAATATTTATAACACACCTGAATTTTCACCATTTGAAACTTAGGATCAAGATTCTTAGATGACTATTTAAAAATATTCGAAGAGTACATAGGTTTTCAAAATATTTTGAAGTAATACAGGAGAAAAGCATTTGCACTCTACCGCTATAAATGCTATAAAACAACTCCTAATGATAGTATGATTTTTTTGAAATTATTTTATTGTTCTCGAGGGAACATACAACTTAAAAGTTAAGTGATGGTCAGGCTACAGTTAATCTACTTAAGTATATCCTTAAATATATCCATTTTAAGTTAACGACTACCTATTCTTTCTGTATAGTTAATTTTATGATAATAAGATTCTGGAATGTAACTCCATGAAGACAGATTTTTGTCAGTTTTGGTCCCATCTGTATCCCTAGGACCTCGAAGCATGTCTGGCATATAGTAAGATCCAATAAATATTAAGTGACTGACCAAATAAATTTTCTTTATTAAAAAAAGTTAAATAATATTATGATTATAATGAAAATCAGTCATCTTCTCCAAGGGGTCAGCAAATTACACCCCGCCAGTTTTTTTTTTTAATTTATTTGTTTATTTGGCTACGTCAGGTCTTAGTTGCAGCATGCAGGATCTTTGTTGTGGCATGCGGGGTCTTTTAGTTGCAGCATGTGAACTCTTAGTTGCAGCATGTGGGATCTAGTTCCCTGACCAGGGATAGAACCCAGGCCCCCTGCATTGGGAGTGCAGAGTCTTAGCCACTGGACCACCAGGGAAGTCCCCCACCAGTTGTTTTTGTTCCCCCAAAAAAGTTGTATTGGAACACAGCATCCATGCCCATATGTTTCTGTACTGTCCGTGACAGCTTTCACACTATACGGATAGAGGTGAGTAGTTGCGTAAGAGAACATATGGCCTGCATAGGCTAAACTATTTGGTATGTAGCCCTTTCCAGTAAATGTTTGTCAATTCCTGCTCTATCACATCTTTCTCCACTCTCAGGGAAGCAGAAATTAAAACTCTTTTAGCTGTTTCTTCTGGTATTTAACTCTGCACTTATAAATGTCACCTGTATTGCTTTTAGCCTGCATTAAAAGACAGATACACACACACATGTGCTCCAAACAGATGCACAAACACTTCCTTTTGGCTTAAATCAATATTTAGGATTTTAAAAAAGTTACTGTGACTATGTAATTATCGTTAACAACTGACACATTTCTTTTTTTTTCCTGTACAATCTTTTGATTTTCCTGAATTTAAGATTACTTTGATGTGTGCAAGAACCAAACAGTATTAATATTAACCCGAAATTTGTATAGCCCTGGGAGCTTTCAGGTGTTCACCCACATGCCCCTAATATAAGTGTAGAAAAGTGTACAAATTTTGTGTGCAGCCTGATAAAATTTTACAAGATGTAACTGTCACCCAGATGAAGATCTAGAACATTTGCCGCAATCCAGAGTGTCTCTGTGTTTCCTCCCAGACATTCCAGCCCCCAAAGTAACCACTATTATCATTTCCATCGTTACAGATTTATATTTCCTCTTTTTGAACTTGCTATAAACTAAGTCATGCACCAAAACTCCATCTTACTTTCATTCATGTCAGTGAGATTTATTCATGTGGTTGCATGCAGGTAGTTATCTACCATTATCATGATTAATTTTGTGAGGAGTTGCCAAACCATCTTCCAAAGTGGCCGCACCATTTTGCATTCCCACCAGCAATGAATGAGAGTTCCTGTTGATCCCCATCCTTGCCAGCTTTTGAGTTGTCCGTGTGTTGGATTTTGGCCATTCTAGTAGTTGTGTAGTGGTATCTCACTGTTGTTTTAATTCGAAATTCTCTAATGACATGTGATGTGGAGCATCTTTTTATATGCTTATTGTCATCTGTATATCTTCTTTGGCGAAGTGTCCATTCAGGTCTTTGCCACATTTTTAAATCAGGTTGTTCATTTTCTTATGGTTCACGTTTAAAAGTTATATGCAGTTTTTGGATAAGAGTCCTTTATCAGATATGTCTTTTGATGATATTTTCTCCTAGTCTTTGGCTTAACTTCTCAGTCTCTTGACAGAGTCTTTTGCAGAACATGAGCTTTGAACTCCAGTTTGTTTCTTTAATGGATTGTGCCTGTGGTGTTATATCCAAAAATTCCTCTCCATACCCAAGGTCGTCTAGATTTTCTCCTATGTTTTGTTCTAAGAGTGTTGTGGTTTTGTATTTTATATTTAGGTCTATGATCCATTTGAGTTAATTTTTGTGAAGGGTGGAAGGACTGTGTCTAGTTTCATTTTTCTGCATATGTATGCCCTTGTTCCTGTACCATTTGTTGAAAAGACTACCTTTCCCCAATTGCATTGCCTTTGCTCCTTTGTCACAGATCTTCTGGCTGCTTTTAAGATTCCCTTCCCTTCCCTGTCTTCTTTCCTCCCTTCCTTCTGGTAGGCATAGAGCATTTTGCCTAAATATGTAGGGAGTATATAGCTATCTACAGCATGATGTGCCTAGGTCTAGTTTTCTTTTTTTTAATTTTTTTAAAATTTATTTAATTTATTTATTTTTTTAGCTATGTTGTTTCTTCATTGCTGCACACAGGATTTCTCTAGTTGCAGCGAGCAGCGGCTACTCTTCATTGCGGTGCACGGGCTTCTCATTGCGGTGGCTTCTCTTGCTGCAGAGCATGGGCTCTAGGCACGCGGGCTTCAGTAGCTGTGTCACATGGGCTCAGTAGTTGTGGTGCATGGACTTAGTGACTCCGCGGCATGTGGGATCTTCCCGGACCAGGGCTCCAACCCGTGTCCCCTGCATTGGCAGGTGGATTCTTAACCACTGTGCCACAAGGGAAGTCCCTATTTAGAAGTATAACCTACAACCAGTCCCTGTCTCTGTGTAGATTAGAACTCTGAGAAGTCCACCTAAGGCTCAACATGGATGATATTAATTCAAAAAGAATAACTAGGAAAGGGATAGCTCTGATGACCTGTTGAGGCCCCTCTAGCTTCATGTCAGCAAATGATAGAGATGTGTTTTTAGCCGACTGCAACCCCAATAAAGGAAGCACAATGAATATTCAACTAGTAAAAGTGAAAGATACTAAAATGGAAAATACTATACGGAAAATAATCCCTCTCTTCCTATAAAATATATTTATGATATTTATAGATTTATAGGCACACATGAATGCATGCCACATAAATATGCATGTCCTTTCTGGCCTTTGGAAACAGAATTTTCTTGATGTAGAATGCTTGCTTGTAGAGAAACCCATGGGCTCTCTCCCAACTATGAGCTGTGGCTTTCATTTGTTTAGATCAGGTGCCCTTATTTTGATGGTTTTAGAAAGAACAGACTCAAAAACATAAAGTACGTTTAAAAGACATTAGCAAAATGCACAGCCAGACACCACAGTTAATAGACCAGTTAGTAGCACCCTCTGTCAGAGAGGCTAACATCTTTCTACCAATAAGCATATATTTGTTTTTCATTTGATGTACAGGTGTTTCAGGCCTCTGTGCTCCCAGTTAATTCTGTGAATTCTGTCTGTCTCTCTGATATTCTCTCTCTGGCTGATTCCTCTTTGCTGTTACTCTACATCACTTACCCCAGAGACATTTACTTTGAGATTAAAGAGAAAAAAAAAGAAACAGTTTTACTTGGTAAAACAATTCTAGAAGGTATAAACTTCCCATCCTAAGTTCTCTTTGTATCAAAATAGTTCACCACCTTCACTTCCCACAAGGTGCCTGGGCGGTAGTTACATAAGAGGTGGTAGGTTTGAACTTTCCCTTCAGGCCCCAAAAGAGAAAAGATCATTTTGCTTCTCCTGAGTGTTGTTTGGAAATGCTCCCAAACTGATTTCCACATTGTGATGAATAATGTCAATCAATTCCCCATTCCAAATAAAGTATGATACTAAGACTTATTGGCTCTGTCAAAGAGTTGTCCAAAAATTGAAACATTCAGGAGGTCATTCGGCTCCCAGGTTCTGACCTACAAAAATATCTTTGGAGCTGATTTTCTTGGGAACAGAGAACAATCCATTACAGCCCAGGTCAGACATGCTGGCAAGTCTAGGGGACTTTTCTAGGACCACAGGTGGACCGTTTGGTGTACTCTCCCCAGGTGGGAGAGGATAAAAGGAGAGGGTCGTGGTGATGAAGAGGACGTAGTAGAAAGGGGACCAATCTACGTGAAAGCACAGCAACCATCTTTCTCATTCCATATGTGCATGAATTAGAAGCCAGCTGAGTGGTACTCCATCCCAAGAGATCTATTCTCTGAGGCATGTATCTCCCTCCCATTAGCACTGTATGAATGAGTCTTTTGCAATAATAATGAAGCTCAAAGAAGGAAACCTTTAGTGCCTAATCCATAAGGGTATATTCTTCTCTTGATGGACCTGTAATTCCTGTCATAGCTAGTGGGTGTTCTAAACTGACATCAAAAAAGCTGTCTGTCCCATTGTGTGAAAAAGGTAAAAGGTCTCTTTTTGCAGCCTCATTATCATTCCAACTGATCTTTTCTCTCCTGCTTCTCTCTCAGAAGATGTGCCTCTCCCTTGAGGTACTTGTGAGAAGGGAGAGCCTTGGAAATTATACATCTGGTAAATCGAACAGATTTTAATGCAGTTTACTCTATAGTTCCCAGTCTGTTTCTCTTGGATACCAATGAAAAGGTTTTAAACTTATAAAAGACATTATTCTTTCAGCAAAATGGGTTCACATTTATTCAAAGAGCATATGTTCTGTAAATGTGATATAACAAAGATTATTCTGAAACCATGAAAAAATATGAATTCTTTAGTTCTAATGAATGAAATCAGGCATGCTATTCCAGATCTCTTTGTGCATATTATAGCCCTTCTCTCTCTCTCTCTCTTTTTTTTTTTCCTACATAGGATTTTTTAAAGCTATTAAGAGAATGGAAATAGAGAGTAGGAAAAAAAAACTGATATGAAAAACGTTCTTTTCAGGGCAGTTTTTTCCAGCATTTTCAACTTTTGGCTGGAGTTGGAGCCAATAAATTGGCTGGAGCATTTATTCTGACACTTTGTGGAATGCCACCTTGCACTGTTGAATCGGCCATTTTGTCTTTCCTTTGAGATGATATCCTTCTCATAAACATGGGCTATGCATATTCTGTATTTTGCATCCTCCGTAATACATAAACCCAAAGTTCAATAAACCAAATGGAGTTACGTGACCATGGTGGTTTGTATTATAGCAACAGGGCTAAGCTGAGCTACAATTCCCAGAATCCTCTTTGCTGTATGTTTCTGAGTTAAGGTGGTATGAAAGAGAAATTCATATGAAATTTGGAAGGTCAAAGGGAAGCAGCTGTCTCCACATTCTACAGACTGGCATGTTAGAAGGCAGCCTGACACACAGAGATGCTGGGGGATTTCAGCTTATCCTCACTCTACCGCTGCACATCCGGTGACCCCATACGAACGAGTTCCGTTCCGAGAGTACGTTCCTAAGTCCAGCAAGGTTAGCCTAGGTACCCAATCGGCTATAAAGTACTGTACTGTAATAGGTTTATGATACTTTTCACACAAATAATGCATAATAAACAAACACAAAAATAAAACATTTTTAATCTTAAGGTAACAGTACCTTGAAAAGTACAGTGGTACAGTACAACAGCTGGCATACAAGGGCTGGCATCAAGTGAACAGGCAAGAAATAAAGATACCATACTACTGTACTGTATAGAGTACCGTATAGTAAAGCACACAAAAGCACGACCACTTGTAGAGGATGCATGCATGTGACAATGTACGCCAGACATGTGCTAACTTACATGATTGGACATGTGAACGCACGTTTTCATCTTTGAAAGTTCTCAACTTGAAGGTTAGTATGTAGGGGACTTACATACTAGATGCAGAGGCAACAGCCTTTCTCTGTATGTGGAAGTGGACCTCTCCACAAACCTCCCTCTTGGTCTCACCCTAGCATCTGGACTTCCATTATAGGTTATTACAAGATATTGAATATAGTTCCCTGTGCTATACAGTAGGTCCTTGTTGGTTATCTATTTTATATATAGTAGTGTATATATGTTAATCCAAACCCCGTAATTTATCCCTCCTCCCTTTCCCCTTTCTGGTCATCATAAGTTTCTTTTCTAAGTCTGTGAGTCTCTCTCTGTTTTATAAATAAGTTCATTTGCTGTTCATTTTAGATTTCACATATAAGTGATAATCGTATGATATTTGTCTTTCTCTGACTTATTTCACTTAGTATGATAATCTCTAGGTCCATCCGTGTTGATGCAAATGGCATTATGTCATTATTTTTTATGACTGATTAATATTCTGTTGTATATATATATATATATATATATATATATATATTTATGTATATAAATACCACATCTTCTCTATCCATTCATCTGTCGATGAACATTTAGGTTACTTTCATGTCTTGGCTATTGTCAAAAGTGCTGTTCTAAACATTGGGGTGCATGTATCTTTTCAAATTAGAACTTTCATCTTTTCCTAATATATGCCCGTAAGTGGAGTTGTTGGATCATATGGTAACTCTATTTTTAGTTTTTAAGGAACCTCCATACTGTTTTCCACAGTGGCTGCACCAATTTACATTCCCACCAACAGGGTAGGAGGGTTCCTTTTTCTCCACACCCTCTCCAGCATTTATTATTGTACACTTTTTGATGATGGGCCATTCTGACCAGTGTGGTGTGATACCTCATTGCAATTTTGATTTGCATTTCTCTAATAATTAGTGATGTTGAGCATCTTTTCATGTGTCTGTTGGCCATCTATATGTCTTTTTTAGAGAAATGTCTATTTAGGTCTTCTGCCCATTTTTTGATTGGGTTGTTTGGGTTTTTTTTTGTTGTTGTTGTTGTTTTATCCTAACCTCCAAGGTGATGGTATTAGGAGGTGGAAACTTTGGAGGTGATTAGTTTATGAGGGTGGAGCGCTCATGAGTGGCACTAGTGCCCTTTTTTTAAAAATTTTATTTATTTATTTATTATTTTTGGCTGTGTTGTGTCTTCGTTTCTGTGCAAGGGCTTTCTCTAGTTGCAGCGAGTGGGGGACACTCTTCATCGCGGTGCACGGGCCTCTCACTGTTGCGGCCTCTCTTTTTGCGGAGCACAGGCTCCAGACGTGCAGACTCAGTAGTTGTGGCTCATGGGCCTAGTTGCTCTGCAGCATGTGGGATCTTCCCAGACCAGGGCTTGAACCCGTGTCCCCTGCACTGGCAGGCAGATTCTCAACCACTGTGCCACCAGGGAAGCCCAATGGGTTTTTTTTTGATATTGATCTGTATGAGCACTTTGTATATTTTGGAAATTAATCCCTTGTCAGTTGCATCATTTGCAAATATCTGCTCCCATTCCATAGGTTTTCTTTTTGTTTTGTTTATGGTTCCTTTGCTGTGCAAAAGCTTTTAAGTTTAATAAGGTCTCATTTGTTTATTTTTGCTTTTATTTCCATTACTCCAGAAGACAGATCCAAAAAAATATTGCTGTGATTTATATCAAAGAGAGTTTTGCCTATGTTTTCCTCTAGGAGTTTTATAGTATCCAGTCTTACCTTCAGGTCTTCAATCCATTTTGAGTTATTTTTGTGTATGGAGTTAGGAAGTGTTCTAATTTCATTCTTTTACATGCAGCTTTCCAGTTTTCCCAGCACCACTTACTGAAGAGACTGTCTTTTTTCCATTGTATATTCTTGCCTCCTTTGTTGTACCATAAGTACATGGGTTTATTTCTGGGCTTTCTATCTCATTCCATTGATCCGTGTATCTGTTTTTATGCTAGTACCATACTGTTTTGATTACTGTAGCTTTGCAATATAGTCTGAAGTCAGGGAGCATGATTCCTTCAGTTCCATCTTCTTTCTCAAGATTGTTTTGGCTATTCGGAGTTTTTTGTGTTTCCATACAAATTTTAAAATTATTCTAGTTCTGTGTAAAATGCCATTGGTATTTTGATAGCGATTGCACTGAATCCTAGATTGCCTTGGGTAGTATGGTCATTTTAACAGTATTGATTCTTCCAATCCAAGAACACAGTATATCTTTTCATCTGTTTTTGTTGTCTTCAGTTTCTTTCACCAGTGTCTTATAGTTTTCGGAGTACAAGTCTTTTGCTTCCTTAGGTAGGTTTATTCCTAGATATTTTATTCTTTTTGATGTGATGGTAAATGAGACTGTTCCCTTAATTTCTCTTTCTGACAGTTCATTGTTAGTGTATAGAAATGCAACAGATTTCGGTATATTAATTTTGTATCCTGCATCTTTGCCAAATTCGTTGATGAGCACTAGTAGTTTTCTGATTGCATCTTTAGGATTTTCCCCCGATTGAATCTTGACACACATGACTTGTGTATATTAGTATAAAATGTGAGACTTCTGGTATTTCTTTGGAAAATAAAATAAAATGACTCTTTGCATCATAAGGTTTTAAGTAAAGCAAAGCCTGATTGACTCTGGAAATACTACTACTTCATTCATTTGAAGGTGAGGGAATTGAACCAAAGGGTAACTTTGTGAAAGAAGGGAACACCAGGTAGATTCATAGTAAAACAAGATTTTAGGGGGAATAGTTTCCTAACTGAGAGGAAAAATTATTTTCTCCACTTAAACTATTCACAATATATAGAAGAATTACTAATATAAAAAATGGATAATTTTACCTTAACATTACTTATATCTCAACTTAAATCAAATGCTTAAAAATGATATAATGTTCCTTAAAATACATTTTCTAACTTTGTTGGTTTCCCATATTTGAATTAGTAAATATATCATATACTCCATTGTGTAAAAGGGAAAAATAAGAAAAAGTATTCCGGCCATTGAGTGAATTAGTGTCCTGCCAAGGCTAGTAATTCTTTCTGTAACTCGAATTATACATTTACATTATTAGAATATATTCTTTGTTTTATAACAAGAGCAAAATGCTTAGAGGAAAATGTAGGTTGTAGTGTAGAACAGAAACTTAATTTATGTAAGTTTAAATAGTTCTAATGGTATTTTTAGGCCTCTTAGATAATATCAGTTTAAGAAATGTTTTTTGAATTCTCAGATAATTATTTGGCTCCAATCATAATAAACCCATGTGCCTCTATAGTCATAAATTTGGTACTAAATACTTGGGTCCCAAATTTCTTAGCCTGAATTTGGCACATGTTTTAGGCTTAACTTAACCATCATTCTATCTTTGTATCATACAAGATTCTAAGTTTCTACCCCTAATATTAGCATACTTCCATTTATAGTATTTAACCTGTAACAAAATGGAATGACCCAATGTTTCTACTTCACCTTTGCAATAAGGAAAACATGTATAGGAATATATCACTATTTTACCATTTGTCCCAAGCCATCTGCAAGTCATATAAAAACCTTATAATCTCTACACGGTTCTTTTATTCTTAAAGAGCTAAGCAAACTGTAAAGCATTATTTTAAGTCTGGAATTAAAACAGGTATATAGGGAGTTCAATCTGACTCTGCTAACTGGTGGGTTAGGTATAAATCTTTGCAAAAGGTGAATTCAATAATAGACACATTTCTCACCCTTAGCTATAGTGCTTATGGTGCGAGAAGAAAATAATAAAATAGTGAGTGAGTGATAGTACTGACATTTCAAGCCAGAGACGAGTGTCCAAATGGATTGTCTGGACAAAGAAAACTAAAGAAAGAAGGCAGAAGCTGGGGGCAAGAGGGAAAGCTAAGAGAAAGGAAAACCAAGAGAGTCTAAAATAAGTTGTTTTTTCTGGTGATGATGGGAAAATAGGGTGGAAAAGCCTAGAAGAATCCTAGATACAGTGAGCTATGCCTGATGCTGAACTTTTATACCCTCTCGTTAGCAGTATTTTTATGAGAGGGATGGACCCATTTAAAAGGGTCCAAAGTGAGCTAGAACAGTGTAACTAAAATAAAGACAAGGATAGCTTTTAATCATTCCCTGAGTCCACTCCCTTTCATGGATTTAGGGTGTCACTGATTTAGACAGTGCTTTTGCCAAAGAAAACAAAGTTTTCTTTCTTCTTATCCCTAATATTTTGAAAGGATAATTGAGTGCTGTAATTTCAATTCTTGTTGCCAAATATACTCAGAAGGACCTTGACCCAGCCCTCTTGAGTCTTGACTTTGCCGTATGAGTTTTCTGGCCCCTATCTCAGACTGTGAGATGGAGATTTCTCTGCCCCGGCTTTGGAATCAAGCCATGCTGTGGCCACAGCAGATAAGGACTGACAGACCTCAAAAGGGCCTTGAATCTGTCTCCAGTCCCTCAACCTGGTCATCCTGATATGCAGAGCCCTGGCTGGGAATTGTGGAAGGCCAGCCAAAGTGCTCTACAGCGTAACTGAAGTGAACTCCAATATTCTCCTTAGTCATGGAATTCGACTGTATTTTGGAAAATAGAATTACTTCTCCAAACGAACAGGAATAAGTACTCAGCAGAGACTAACTGAAATGCTTATCACAGAAAGAGGAAGTATGTTCCCCATATGCCTCCTGAATCTAATGTTGAGAGCACAGTGTTACAACAGTGCTGACACACACCTGGCATCGACGATACCCAGCATGGAAAAAAAAAAATGTAGAGAAGGTGTCGGAAAATATAATAGAGAAGAACTTAAATGGAGACCAAACACAACAAAGAGAATGGGGAAACCAAGAGGAGATAAATTCTTTCTGTTCAGAAGGGCAATATTTATGGTAAAGATCTGGTCCTGGTTCAGTAATTTTTCAACTTTGACAACCAAACTGGATAATTGAGGCCAAAAGTAGAAAAACACACCCGTGATTGTCATTAGCCAGTTTTTGCCTGAATTATCTAGACTTTCAGATTACTACCTTTCCACTCAGTCTTGTATAGTATGTCCTGTGAGAGAAAGAGCAAGAAAGACAAATCAACTGTCTCACAGGGATTTCTTGGCTAGCTAGTGAAAAGACATGACAAAATGAAAAGGACCATGAGAAGGAAATAGTGCAGCACACTCGTGCAATGAAAAACAAACACACACACACAAATCATGTCATACTCTCAGTAGAGAAAACCTTGGGAATTTACGCATGGGTATTTTTTTAAATGGGATACCAGTCCAGAAGAAAAAAGATACTCAACTTTCCAGAAAAATATGTATACCCATGGTAACTAAAATTGAACAAAGATGGTAAACACAGGAAAAATACAATTTCTTGATGAGATCTGGGAGCAAATTCTTGGACTAACTGGGGCTGCGTATCAACACTGCAACAACTTCTCTGAGCTCCATGTGAGGGTCAGGTGAGAAAAAAGAAGCAGCACCCCATCTCTTATTAATGACAAGTCGGTGTGCAAGGTACAGTTTTCTTAAATTTTCACTGGCAAAAGGAAAATATTTGCAAATGTCAGAGAAGAGCAAGGAAACACCGTCATCTGTGACCTGAATATCAAAGTCTGAGCATTTTCAGTTTTGGCAAAGTGGGTGATTCCCCGCCATCACCACCCAGTAAGGACCGTACAAAACTGCAAACATCATCTGAGAGTAAATAGATAGGGGGAGAATCATGGGGCAATGGAAGTGGAAGACCTGTAATTATTTTTAACTTCTACTGATACATGGCAGCTGTATTTGATATACACAGGCACACGTAACCCAATAAAACAACAATAACCATGGTACATACATACAAAATTGTTCATTCTTTGTTGAGACTTTCTTTGTGCATACAATTTTCAGTTGACTTTTTTATGAGCCTGTGAGAAGAATCAAATTATGCTTATTAAAAATATGTGTATTTCTGGAGGGATATGCGTTCCTATAACTTTCATTATGATGCTCTTAATTAACCAATATGCCTCATAATAAAGTATCTAGCTGTCACCAAAATCAACACTTTTCAGTTATTAATAGATTAAGGAAAGAATGTTAATTTCTTCAAGCTCCATTTCATTTGGTCTCATTACTTCAGGAGCCAGATGGTTACAGGGCTGGACCTGTCAACAGTTACTGTGAGAAAGAATACGTTCAGAAACACCCAACTGAAGTATGAATAACAGCTGAAAAATGAATTCTGAGGTAGCTGTGCACAGTGCATAAGGCAGGGCAGAAAGTTATTCCGCTGAGAAATTGAGAAAATTATGAATCAGGCACATTTTAATTGATGTTTTTTTTTTTCCCCCGAACATGCTCTCCTTCCCCCTTCCCAGCCCCATTAAATTTTCTCCCCGCAAATCACAGCCATGCAACTCCAGCTGTGCTGTAGAGCAGCTTCCCATTTTTCAGGTGTCTATTTCTCTTGTCCCTCATGCTGCCGGAATTTGACGGTTCTCCTACACTGTTGGTTGAATGATGATGTCAACTTGGAAGAGACAGTACCACCAGTAGCCAATTTTTTCAAGATGTTTTCTTCTTTGATTTTTAAAAATTCTGTCTGACTGCTTCAAAAGGATGTCACGCTGAAGGGCATCTCCTGCTTGGTTCCTCAGCCTGCTTTGTGGCTGACTGTTAGGGAATGTCAAATGGATGAGTTAGTTGCTCATTCTGCCTTACCTTTAGGGTGAAACAACGTCTAGGTTTCCCTACAGCCCTCAGGTCCCATCATTCCATAATTCACCTGAGTGATGATCAGTGTTCAGAGCTAAGACACAGGATGTTGGAATCTTAAAGTCCTACTTTGGGTGAAGTGTCTGTGCTTTCAAGCAAGTCATTTGCTCAGAATAGACCACAGTCTCCTTTATCTGCCAAGTGGGGTCAGTACTTTCTCCTTGTAAGACATTTTGTGATGTTCAAATGTGAAGTGTTACACAGCTTCCATTTCTGTGCCACAGTAACTCACGTGGTACTCTCATATTTCTCGTCATTCTTTTTTTTTGCGATACGCGGGGCTCTCACTGTTGTGGCCTCTCCCGTTGCGGAGCACAGGTTCCGGACGTGCAGGCTCAGCGGCCATGGCTCACGGGCCCAGCCGCTCCGTGGCATGTGGGATCTTCCCGGACCGGGGCGCGAACCCGTGTCCCCTGCATCGGCAGGCGGACTCTCAACCACTGCGCCACCAGGGAAGCCCTCTCGTCATTCTTAACCACACACGTGTCTCAACACTTGACGCCTAGTGGACCTGAAGCAATTTGCAACCTGCCTTTTTTTTGTTGTTTTTAAAGGGGAGATTTAAATAGCACATATTTGCTGATTACAGATCATTAGTACCTAGTATAAGCCTTGTAAAATTTTAGCCTCATAGAGCTTGAAGTAATCTTAGAGCTTTCTTGTCCAAAACTTGCCCTTTAAATGAGAAACCTGAGAAACCACAAGAGTTTGCAAGCTCTGTATAAGGTCCTAGACGTTATTTACTGGCTTCAGGTTGGAAAAGTAAGAAAAAACCCGAATGCAGAGCTGACCCCAGGCTATGAATCTCACTAAATTTAAACAGCTGTATCTCTTTATAAATCCTGAAATTCATTCACTTATCCAAGTACTTGTTTATTATTTTTTGAGAAGCTACTATGTTCTAGGTGCTGTTACAGACATTGCGGGGGATGCCTGGTGAATCAGCATATCATCCAGTGATTATTTTTAAAACAATCCTTTCAGTTTCTGTAGAAAATTAACTTGCCCACAGGCAATTGTTCTGTTCTTCACAACCAAAAAAATGTGCTTAATTAAAGATAAAAGTGTATGACTTTTAGGATACATCTTCCTCCATACAAGGAGAAGAATCCTATTTTGTGATTCTTTCATCCAAGTTGGTGATACTTAAGTTTAAAGGGGTGACAAATCAGTTCAGCTGTCAAAGAGATTCTAGTAGATCTGAAGCGGAACATTTACTGTCCAGGAGCTTCGTAACTCTTCTGTCTGAAATGCGTGAGGCTCTTCACTCAATTCTGCCTTTAAAGTTTCTCTCCTTGTCCCCCAGTTGATTAGAATCTTCTTTCTTTTTTTTTTTTTTTAAGATTTACTTTTATTTATTTTTGGCTGCGTTGGGTCTTCTTTGCTGCGCGCAGCCTTTCTCTAGTTGCGGCGAGCGGGGGCTCCTCTTCGTTGTGGTGCGTGGGCTTCTCATTGCGGTGGCTTCTCTTGTTGCGGAGCACGGGCTGTAGGCACGCGGGCTTCAGTAGTTGTGGCATGTGGGCTCAGTAGTTATGGCTCGCGGGCTCTAGAGCGCAGGCTCAGCAGTTGTGGCGCACAGGCTTAGTTGCTCCGCAGCCTGTGGGATCTTCCTGGACTAGGGCTTGAACCCATGTCTCCTGCATTGGCAGGCGGATTCTTATCCACTGTACCACTAGGGAAGTCCCAGGACTAATCTTCTAAGAAACTCTAAACATGTGGCCAAAGGGTCCTTGGTCGTAAATGCATGGTAGGAAAACTTTTTGCACGATGACAACTTTCAGGAAAAGAAAACTCTTAATGGGACACATTTATTTTCTCCCCCAAATTCAAAATGATCATAGATGTGCTGAGTATCATGGAAAATTAAAGTATTTTTTTCTAGGTAAAATTATCTACCTGACTCAGTAGAACAAATGCCCAAATGAAACTTGACACTAAATTCTAGGTCAGTAATTGTAGCAAAAGAGAGTCTTCTTTCTATTCTTCTATCTGGGCTGGTTGTATATATCTTGAGCATTCAGTAGCTCATTGCTGGTATAGACTGAGAACACCACAGGCAATGAGACCTGTCTGAGTAAACAAGGAAGACAGGTGGATCAGGCCCTGGAAATGTTTATTTATATGAAGAATTGAGTAGCCTCTTAGGAAAGACCTCATCTTAAGGAAGGAGTGGGACTTGGGTATTAAGTTTGGTTCTGTAGCATTTGAGAGAGTGGAGAGCAGGGTAAATCTTGACAGAGTACGTTGTTTGTCACTGATATTTTCTCAAGCCAGTTTACCCTCCTACATGTTCTTGGGACCTAGAAGGAGGAGAACGATTAGAATAAACTGAATAAGCTGTTTCCTCACAAACTCACTGGAGTCACTGGAAATCCAAAGTACCTTGGTTTACAATGAGAAATGAGGTATTCTGTCCAGTTCAGCATGGTGTATTTAACACACCTTCTGCTCTAATCATTCCCACCATGACTCCAGTTGCAGTGAGAGCTGGGGTCTTCATGTTCTGGACACTATCCCTCACCCATAGCTTCAGCAGCAGCCGGAGGCAGTGCCAGCAGAGCCGAACCCTGAAACAAAGGATGACATTGGCTCAGACTTTCCTTGACAGGGACCTCCAGCAAGAGCAGGGACAAGGGCTCAGCAGTGAGGTCACCGAAGGGGGCCAGAGCAGGAGGGAAGGAGAGTGGGAGTTGCCTCTTGTAAACCCAAAGGGCTTGTTTTGATTACACAATAGAAGGTCCCCAGGGGCCCCTAAAAATAGCTGGTGGAAGTCAGTGGAGACTTTGAAGGGAATAAAAGGAGTTCCAGAGGTTTCACAGTTGGAGGAATAAAGCCTGGGAAATACTGTTAAGTGGCCCTGTTATATGCTTAGAATGATGTGACTTGGCAATTAGGGGGAAAAAAAAAACCTTCAAAAGGTAGTAGGGTAGTCCTTTGTAGAAAACGAAGATGAGCCATGATTTCTGTATTTAGTCTTTCTTGTGCCCCTGACTACCAGACACTAGAAAGACTGCCCTGTTTTTTAACCCACCGTGCTAGAATGTCAGAATTGGGTGTTTTTCAAGGCTTTGGGGGACCATATTTTAAGGTCCCAGAGCTGTAGCTATTTAGTCTCTACTGACCAAAAGGGGCTTAACATGTCCCTCAGCTTGACTAAACTTTCGACAGGTTTCTTCCTGACTGTCAGCCCCTGCCCTCCCTTTTCTTGGAGTATTTATTACAGTAGATTTCTCCCCAATCCTCCTATTCTGATACCCAGAGCCCTCTGCTGTAAGAAAAAGAGCATGTGGGGTTTTTAAAAAATTTTTATTGGAGTATAGTTGATTTACAATATTGTGTTAGTTTCAGGTGTACAGAAAAGTGAATCAGTTATACTTATACATATACCCACTCTATTTTAGGTTCTTTTCCCATATAGGCCATTAGAGATTATTAAGTAGAGTTCCCTGTGCTACACAGTAGGTCCTTATTAGTTATCTAGTCTATATATAGCAGTGTGTATATGTCAATCCCAGTCTCCCAGTTTATCCCTCCCTGCCTTACCCCCTGGTAACCATAAGATTGTTTTCTACATCTGTAACTCTATTTCTGTTTTATAGATAAGTTTATTTGTACCCTTTTTTTAGATTCCACATATAAGCAGTATCATATGATATTTGTCCTTCTCTCTCTGACTTACTTCACTCAGTATGACAATCTCTAAGTCCACCCGTGTTGCTGTAAATGGCATTATTTTGTTCGTATATACACACCACATCTTCTTCATCCATTCCTCTGTCGATGGACGTTTAGGTTGCTTCCATGTCCTGGCTATTGTGAAAAGGAGCATGAGGTTTTTATTGAAACCAACCTGGTGTGTGTATCCTCATTCCGCCACTCACTGGGGGTGACTCTCAGCAGGACAGGTAACCTCTCTGACTTTCTTCATCTGAAAATAGGGTAAACGAAGTTAATATGGACTCTGTTCCTCCTCTTCGGTTCTCTAAGTGGAGGGGACCATCAGCCAGCAAGTTGTCCAAGCCAGAAACCGAGTGTCATCCTTCACACTTCTTTAGAAAACTTGCAATTGTGAATTCTTTCTCTGCCCCTTTGAGATATAATTCTTTTCCCAGCCTCTTGCCAATTTTATAATCCAGGGATGTCTTTCTTCAGGATCTGGGAGCCATCCCTTTGAAATGTAATCATCAGGAAAGATGGCGCTCCTGTCTTCCTGTATCTGTGGGAGGATAGGAGCCTGATTTCCGTAAGTACCAATTAGCAAACACAGGTGCCCTATTCACCTTGACGGACCTCCAGCTAATGTTCTTTAGTACTTTCCCCCAGCCCATCCCAGAGCTTGAAACTCTCCTGCCTTTTGTGTGGAGTTGAGTTCAGTCTCTCTCCCCTAGTGCAGTAGTCTTGAATAAAGACTTCCTTGCTTCTTTTGTTCTGTCCAGTGCAATCTTTCTTTGATACCACCTGTAGACTGGCCCCTCTTCCCTGTTATTTAGGCCAATCTTTGCCAGAGGCAGGAAGATTTTTACCTGATCTAAGATCCCTTTGCTGCTCTTCTGACCCTGATATACACAAGTTTCCACCTAATTCCTAAGCTCTGACCCGACCCTCGTTCCCCTTGAGACATCAAAGTTTTTAGAAGTAAGACTTAGCCTTGGTCCATGTTTCCCAATTTTCTTTCTGGGAAACTGCCTGCTTCTTGTCTTGTGTCCTGACTGGCTCCTGTCCTGATGGGTAGCAATTCTACATTGTTCTCTTCCTGCCTGAGGATACCCCCAAAGTTCTCCTATCAGCTTGTATTCCATGTCATCAGTAGCCTGCCTAGACTGAAACTGGGCCTGATAAAGAGACCCACTGGAAACAATGCTTAGCATCTCAGATGGCGCAGCCCTTGGGGGTTTGCAGCTTTGGCCCTTCTCCCACCTTGATTCAACGAAAAAATCTAATTTCATATCCTTGCCTTGCCCACCTGGCTTACCGTAACGTGGTCTAGTGAAATTCTATGTGTTGACTTCTGAAGTCTTTGAAAAGAAAAATCAAGCAGTCTCTGGATCATATTTTAAAAGGTAGATTATAGGCATTCTTTTTATAATCATCTTACCATCCTATGAAGGAGATACAGTTGGCTCTCTGTATCTGTGAGTTTCACATCCGTGGATACAGAGGGCCAGCTGTGGGATTTGAGCACCCAAGGAGTTTGTTACTCACACCGGTCCTGGAACCAATCCCCCATGAGTACGGAGGAATGACTGTATATAGCTACCTTCAATTTGTGGATGAGAAAACTGAGGGTCAGAGAAGTTAGAGCTTGTCCAAAGGCACAGGGACAGGGCTCAACAATATTGCTGAAATTTTTTTTTTTTTTTTTTTTTGCGGTACGCGGGCCTCTCACTGTTGTGGCCTCTCCCGTTGCGGAGCATAGGCTCTGGACGCGCAGGCTCAGTGGCCGTGGCTCACGGGCCCAGCCGCTCCGCGGCATGTGGGATCTTCCCGGACCGGGGCACGAACCCACGTCCCCTGCATCGGCAGGCGGACTCTCAACCACTGCGCCACCAGGGAAGCCCCTGCTGAAATTTTTTTAAATGCGGTTTTTAACTGGAATCTGCCTGCTTCTAAATCTTGTGCCCTTTCTTCTGGACCAGCTGAATTCCTTCTGGTTGTGGATGGTATTCATGAAATATCTTCACGAAACTTTCAGGAGACCAATGTAAAATTTAATTCAGAAATTTAGGATATTATTTTCAGTGGAAATGTAATAAAATGATGAGTTGTTACTGTAAACTACACCTAAATACTCTGGGAATTGTTTAAAAACTGGTTTTGGTGAGTCTTTTAGTAAATGTTTTAGGAATTTGTACTTGTGCTTTTTTATATGTATACTTTTTGTTTTTGTTAGAGTTATTTTTCCTTAGCATCTGCTTCTCTCACCCCAAAACATGTATTCTCCCACACAGTTTACTCATCCTGCATTACGCCTTTCTGTTGAATATTCTTGCTTCCTATTGAGTTGACTGCTTTCTAGGATGCTACTCTCATATCAATCATATTTAAAATCCCAAGGTGAGAACTGACAAAGCAGTATAATCTTTCTTGGTTTACGTAAATCTGAAGAGTCTGGGGCTGTTAGGGAAGGCGGGTGCGGTGCGTGCCTGTTAGTTTCTGAGTGTAATGGGCTCCTTCTCCAGGGCAAGCTGGCCAACTTTCAGAATTCCAGCCACTGGGTAGTATGTTCTGGGGCAATACACCCTGCTTCCTTCCATGGCATGAGGATCAAAGTAGAGGTTACTGACCCCTGTTCACAGTTCACTTGGACCACTGCTCACTCACTCACTTTGAGGCAGGCATGACACGGCTAGATCACCTTTATAGTGATGTATTAGTTCCCTATTGCCGCTGTAACAGTTTGCCACAAACTTAGTGGCTTAAAATAACACAAATCTATTGTTTTACAGTTCTGGAGGTCAGAAATCCAAAATCATTTTCACGGGCCTAAAATCAAGATGTCAGTAGAGCTGTGTTCTTTCTGGAGGTTCTAGGGGAGAATCAGTTTCCTTGCCTCTTTCAGCTTCTGAAGACCATCTGAATTTCTTGGCCCATGGCCCCTTCTTTGATCTTCAAAGCCAGTAACATAGCATATTCTCTCCTTCCTCCTCTGTCTCTCTGTCCTTGTATCTTTTCTCTCTCTTTCTCCCCTTCCATCTCTCTCCCTCCCTGCCCCCTCTCATGATGCCACCTTACATTAGCAGACTCTTTGTCTGCTAATGTAATGTAATGTAAACACCTATAAGGTGTTTACATTGGGCCCATATCAGGATAACCCAATCTCAAGATTCTTCAGCTAATCACATTTAACAAGTCCCCTTTACCATATTGGACAACATATTCATAGGTTCTGGGGATCAGGACATGGGTATCACTTGGGAACTATTTTCAGCCTGCAACAAACGGTTTCTCTTTACTAATGTTGATAGTCAAACTGGTAGAATAAAATAGACTAATCTGTCTTTCCTTCCTTTCTCTTTTCTTCCTCTTTTCCTTTTTTCTTTCTTCCTTTCCTCCTTCCCTCCTTTCCTCCCTCTCTCCCTCTCTCCCTCTCTCTTCCTTTCAACATTAAAAGATCTGATCCTAGTAGAAAGAGTGGGTTAGAGGGTGTTGGAAGGATTAGTGGTATGATAAACTACAAACACTAGGTCCTGGTCGTAACTCTCCCATTGTTATCAAAGAACCAGAAAGGTTGCTCTCTGTTTTTCTGTTACAGATCTGAAATACAAGTGTGATTGGTACATTTTTATTGTCATCGAAATGTACCTCAATCCCACTCTCCCCCTTCAAGGCAAAATGGTGATCTAAAATAAAGGTGATACAAAGATTATACCTCATATTTTCTAAATTTTAAGAAGAATAACTTTAATTATTTTGAAATGTATTCTATAATATATCACTTAGGGAATCTCAAAAACCTAAATCTCCCATAGTTAAAAAAAAAAAAAGACATGTAACTACGTTAGTTAAAAACAGAAGGATTTATCAGATGAAATTATTTTTAAGATTTCTTTTTATCAAATTTGGCTGGATTCCTCTAAATTCAGAAAATTTTTTGACAGCTGAACATATCCTTTCCTAAATTTTAAAATGTCTTAGGGGACAATCAGTAGTTTTTGAAAGCTGATACAATAACTCCAGCTGCATGCATTCAGCAGATTACTTGTTCATTCTGGTTCTTTTCTAGAAACAAATACACCGTAAGACCAAGTCACTTGTAACAACTGTGAATCATCTGGAACTTTAAAATCTGTGAAAAGAGGTATTCCCATTGGTTCTAATAAGCAGATGGAAGAGAGGATTCTCTAAAGGATTTTACCTACATACATTTTAAAATTTCTCATGTCCAAAGAAACCTCTTCTGCCTTTAATATAAACAGGGGACAAAATTAAATGCAAAAGAGTCTGCTAATGTAAGATTCAGATTCTCAGAGGAACATCAATTTTCCCACGTTCTGCACATTCTGAATATTAAGGTATCACATTTAAGAGACTAGCTAGCTCTGAAAAACACAGTATTTGAAGTATAATGAGTAGAAGTGAAAGGAATGGCGCAAGGCTTACTTCTTTAGTATGTATGACCACAGCAGAGTCAACTTTTGATTTTTCCAGGTCTAATCCGGGACAGTTAGTAATGATCTGTGTCTCCTGTTTTCCCTTTCCTTTCTTATTACCCCTTCCACTAAAGGACCTTCAACCTCGGGGAGAAGAAATAAAATGAGAGCGGGCACTTTGGTTTCCAATTCATTGCTTGATTACTCGTTTGGGAGATGTGGATGTAGGGCCAGATTGATCCTGTCATTAATCAGGAAACGTAACCCATATCTTGTCCCTTGAGTAACTTACCATGAAAATCAGGGTCTTAATGCTGTCACTCGTAAATGGTTCCCACCCATGCTCTACAAATGACCACTAAAGATGATTTTCTCTAAAACCATATGAATTTTAAAAAATCATATCTGTTTTTTATGTCAAAGAAAGGTTATACACATAAGAAATAGGATAGAGGCAAACAAAGTGGACAGCTTGCCAGAGGTGGAAACAGATGCATGTCATATGGAATAACCCATACATTATGACTTCACCACCCTTCCCAGGTTTTGAGAAATGTACAGAGAATTTGCAGAAAAGAAGCTGTTGGATAACAATTGCAACACTATTTATACAGCACCTTTCTTTCAGAGTGCTTTATGAACAGTATCTCATTAATCTTCACAACTTCCCTATATGGAAGTCGGTTTCAGCTATCATTACTCACTTCTATATCAACAAAGAAACAGTTGCATGCAGAGTGGCTAAGCAACTTGTCCAAGGTCACCGAGGGAGTGAGTGGCAAAGCCAAGAATAAAACTCAGAGCTTTGACCTTCCAGTTTAGTATTCTGTCCAGAAGGCCACCTTGAAGGAAGAGCAGTTTCTAACATGAATATTCATAAGTCTCCCAAGAAAGATCTACCATTTCTCAATATTTTCATCAACCAAATTTTGATGCTAATTGGTGGCCATTTAAAAATAAAATCCAATGGCTGATAGTGATGGAGAAACACTGAAACTGTATTGAGCGAGCACACAGACCTCAGTCTCTAAGCCTCATTAATCACCTAGAGACCAGCAGTTGGCTGCACACAACTCATTAGACCAATCAGGTCAGAGAAGGCTGAGGAGCAAGCAGTGGCCGCCCAGGATGTGAAGACACTGCATGAAATGGCCCAACTCTCAGTCCTTTTCCCCCAAAGTAGGTAGACAATACTCACTAGGATAAATTGCTACTAGTTGGTTGAATTATTAATTATCATTTATTGGATGCTAGTCACGTGCTAAGGGCCGCACACCTGTACTCAGGTAGCTTATGCTCTAGTGGAAAAACATGGGAATGGGTACACACAGTGTCATAGAAGTGGAAGATCCATGGCTAACACTGCCTGGGAGAATCAGAGAAGGTTGGAATGAAATGCCAATTCCCAGGGCTCTTGTCCAACAAAGGCTTTGATTTGAACATGGCATCTTCTTTTCCCAGACTCTCTTCCACTTTGCATGGCAGACATGTTCCAATCTTTGCTATCAGCTTAACCACTTCTCTTCAGACAGGTCCTCCTGACCTTTCCAATGGAGGTTCTCCTTGTTGTCAATCAAGGGACTCTGTTTCCTTTACAGCTTTCATCTCAGTTGATAAAATAGACTTGTTTGTTAACCAGGTTATGATATATCTCCCCCTCCAAACTCTCAGTTCCATGGAAAGATAGAACAGTGATTATTGAAAAGTATGTGCTCAGTGAATTGGTGGTGATTGCATGGATGACACCCCTTAGGTTCTCTTTCCTTCTCTATAAAATAACGACAATGATGACTACCTCTTAGCATTGTCATGAGAATTAAATGGTCCAGGACACAAAACTGCATTACACCATGCTAGGCACGTCAGTTCAATAAATGGTAACCTGAAACTGGCATTAAAGGTCTGTAGACTTAACAATTTAAAAGTTATTGATTACTTAGTCAAATGTAATTTTGTGTGTGCGTAACAATAGAAGTGAAGTTGAAGAAAGGAAATTAAGGAGTGTTAATTTTTTAGAGCAGCATAATTGTGGGAAGAAAAGAGAAAGGAAGAGCTAGGACTGCATAGGATTATGTAGGACTGTTGTGAGCGTGTGTGTGTTGTACAAATTTTTTAACATGCTGAGAGAGTGAAAAATACAGGATAAGAGAGGCAGAATTGATAGAATACGGTGTCACTGAAGCATGAGAAGATGGAGAAATTCATCTTAGCTATAAGAGAGATAAGACAGAAGGATGCAAGGGATGAAGGTAGATGTAACAACAGAAATTACTTTTGTAATTCTTTTTATAACACTTATTGAGTACTCACTAACTGGGAAGCATTATGCTAAGTTCTCTCTATGTGATTTCTTTAAATCCTGACTTGAAAGTAATCTTGAAAATAAGTGCCTTTATTGTCATCAGTTTGTATGTGAGCAAACTAACTTTTAGAGAGGTTACATCGCTGCTGAAGGTCATACACTTAACCAATGGTATAAAGAGGCTTGGCCGTTACCATGACCCAGGTCTAAACCACACTTGCTGTTTCTTATGTGGATAGGTCAATGGAGACAGTTTCTAAATTGAAAGCATTGGATCCTGACAATCTTTATTTGGGAGGAAAGAAATCATTTTTTTAGAGATTATATGTATGTATGAGAGGGTATTCAGGTGATATGACATGGAAGAACTTGAATGGTGAAGGTTTGGAATAATGACCATGGGATTTGCAACAGGCTTCAGACTGCAGAAGTTGTGCATTTCCAGTACCACCAGGCCTTTCAGGAGCCTGATTAGTCTCAGTACTGGAAAGAGTAGCTGAATGGTTAACTTGACCCAGGATTGGCCAGTTGTGGCTGAAGGCTAAAGGAGGCACAGGATGATGCTAGTAAGAAGGTAAATTGATAGTCTAGCCATGAGATCCAGGCTAGATATGTAAATATGCAGCGCCAGGAGGAGACATACCGCCTAGGGACAAAAAAGAGAAGATAAAAAACTGGAAGACAGCATGATCAGAATGGAAATAAGGTAGCTGGAAAAATAAAAGATCTGAGTTCATAATTTTAGGCATATACAAAAAGTGAATAATGACAAGACCCAGGGGAGACTCTTGAATTAAATAAGGATGGAGATGTCAAAACAGGACAATGTGGAGTTACCCGGAGACACTGGATTGAAAGATGAGGACTTCATGCTGTGTACGCATAAGCCCTATGTTTGTAAAGTATGGTTTTGTAGCGGAGAGGACTTTCTTTGTCTCTGATGTGCCCAAATGTTTGCTGGAATGCCACAAAGGAGGCTGCCTGCCTTTTCCTTGGTTGGTAGTTTTGATGATCTTAAGTAACTATAAAAAAAAAAAAAAAAAGCCCTTTGTCTTTCTCTCTCACACTAGTTGACATTCTCTTAAAACAATCCACCATTTCTGCCCAAATATGTTCAGGAAATATGAGCTACTGCAGCTCGTGACCCCTTTAGATAACCACAAACTGAATCATGGAATACAGTTCAGCTGAGGAATAAAATATAATCAGATTGGCAGGCGGCACCAGACTCAGCCAGGCCCATACAGATCTTCTTTTAACCCAGTTTAACAAGTCGCTCTGCAGAAGTTATTTATTCCCCCTGTCAACATTCCTATTGTGGAAATGACAGCTATCAAATCTCTTTTAGATCCTAATCCTATTATTTTCTCCTCTGCCTCAGGTAGTGGAAGGCTTCCTATAAGCAGTATCCTTTTAGTCAGTTAAGTGATTTGTTTGACACTGATCATTTGCTTGAAGGAATAGCTATCATCTTTAAAAAAATAAATTGAATATCCCCATCATCAGCCGTGTAGTAAATTCAAAATAAATATCTGAGGCCAAAATTACTTTGAAATCTTATGAGGCTTGGAGTAGTGTAGGTAGCTGTCCCCTCGGCAGGAATCTGCCATCCTACTCCAAACTGCATGATAAACTGTCAGTCTTAGTACAGCATCGCTACAAGGTACCGTCAGGCCGAGTTTCACATTTCACTCTCAACCTCACTCTTTACAGAGATCTGGTGCTAATAGGCCCAGATAAGGACAGTGGTCAGGAGGAGATGACCTTCAAACTGAATCCCAGATATTTAATAGCAATGAGAAGAGTAAGAAGTTATTAAGTGAATTCATAGATTAATATGATGATAAACCAAGGAGATCAATTTTTAGTGAGGGTCACTGCCTGGCCAGGCCCAATCTTAGCTCGAACCAAATGTCTTTCATAATTTGGTTTGCCTTTTTTATAGAAAGAGCTAGTAATTATTGATTGTTTTCTCTGCGCCGGATACTGTTCTCAGTCTTTTATTGTGTGTTTATAATGATACGCAATATGTAGTATTATTATCTTTATGAGCTAGAAAAATGAAGGGTAGAGCATTTAAGTAATTTGTCCAAAGCTAGGACGTGTGGTAGATCCAGAATTTGGACCTAGGTAGTTGGGCTTGAGAGACTGAACTTATTAGCACTGTGTTAGTCTACCTATACATGCCCTGCTTCAGGATTGGGTCTGGACCAGCAAGGGGAGTATGCTGCTCAGGAGTTCTTAAACCCTAAAACAGAGAATGTTGAGCAACCAAGTTACTGAAATTAAAACTGAAGAGTTGTGCTTCTGGAAAAGTTCTATATAGTCGCAAAGGCTGTCATTCCTGCTGTAACAAAAAGAAAGCACTGGATAAATAAAATATATATTTTTTTCTTTAGAGACATTAGAAGCAGTGGATGCAGAAGAGTCCAAATTTACAAAATTCTAGAGTGAGACGAGTCTTTCACTGGTACAAAGGGATCAGTGACTGCTTCCATTACAAAGACATTTGCAAAAATTCAGGGTACTAGCAGAGGGAGAAATACGCCATCTATAGGCAAAAGAACTTTGTTGAGATGGGGTGAAGCCAGCTAGATTTCTAACAGCTACCCATAGCCAGGCATGGCATTTTGGAATACAGAGGATGACTTCGCTGATAAATTTTATCAAATATTAAAAAAATTATACCAAGTTTATACAAACACTTTCAGGAGAAGAAGAGGAATAACCCTCAGCTTGTTTTATGAAATTAACATAATCCGCATGTCAAAACCTGACAATAATATTATAGGAAAAGAAAATTACAGACTAATATATCTCATAATAATGGATGTAAAAATCCTTTAAATTAGCAAGTCGAATGCAGCAATACATAGCAAGGATTATACACCTTGAACAACTGGGGTTTATATCAAAATATTAAAGATGGTAGTCAGAAGTCACTCTTGTAATTCACCACATTAACAAAAGAAAGAGAACAAAACATATGTTCTTCTCAATAAATGTAAAAGAAATAAAGGCATTTGATAAAATTCAATACCTAGTCATGATAAAACTTTTGAAATAGAAGGGAATTGTTCAATCTAATAACGAAAATCTGCAAAACCTGTAGCTAATATCCTACTTAATGGAGCATATAAAGCATTTTCTTCTTAAGATCTGGGATATGATAACAGTTTCCACTCTCATCACTTCTATTTCATACTGTACTGGAGGTCCTAGCTAGCGCAATTATCAGATTCTTCTAGAATAGCCTAAACAGTTTTAAAAATGAAGAACGTTTGAGGACTCACGCTACCTAATTTCAAGACTTACTACAAAACAACAACAATCAATACAGTGTGGTACTGAGATAAAGATAGGTATAAATTAATAAAACAAATAAATATAAATAGCTTATTTGATATAACTTTCTTCTATTTGGAGATTTTCTATTATTTACAGATCAAGCAAATCACAGATACATAATCATTATAATACTGGGTCTCCCTTTTTGTTGATTTTTATGCTTTAACATCCTGTAGCAGGCAGAAATTTAAGATGGTCCCATGATTTTAACACTCTCATAATGTGTTATTACGAGGTAAAGGGATTTTGCAGATGTAATTCAGGTTACTAATCAGTTGATGGTAATATAGGGAAAGTATCTGGCTGTGTCTAACCTAATCACATGAGCCCTTTGAGAGCAGAGTTTTCTTTGGCTGGTAGCAGAAGAGGAATGCAGAAAGATTCAAAGCATGAGAAGGATTCAGTGAAGGAGGTTCATTGCTGAGACAGAGGCAGTCTGGCATAGGGCAAGGACCTGAGAGCAGCCTCTAGGTACTAGGTCAATCCCCACCGACAGTAGCCGGTGTCGGCTACTGAGGAGCTGGGTCCTGCAGATGCAGGAACTCAATTCTACCATAAATTTGAAATGAGCTTGGAAAGTGGATTGTTTCTTAGGAGCTACAGATAAAAGCCAAGCCTGACTGACACTTTACCTTTGGCCTTGTGTTTCCCTAAGTAGAAAACTCAGGCGAGCATGCCTGTATTTTTTATCTACAGAACTGTGGGATAATATATAAATGGTGTTTTAAGCTGCTAAATTTATGGTAATTTGTTATACAGTATCAGAAAATTATTATAGACTATTAATAAAGTTTTATACTTTCTTCAAAAAGGTACTGAATATCTCTTGCTAGATATGTTTCAAGTTTATTTTTTATCGCAAGTGGAAGTATCATTTTAAGGGCTTCCCTGGTGGCGCAGTGGTTGAGAATCTGCCTGCCAATGCAGGGGACAGGGGTTCGAGCCCTGGTCTGGGAAGATCCCACATGTCGCGGAGCAACTGGGCCCGTGAGCCACAGTTACTGAGCCTGAGCGTCTGGAGCTTGTGCTCCACAACAAGAGAGGCCACGATAGTGAGAGGCCCACGCACCACAATGAAGAGTGGGCCCTGCTTGCCACAACTAGAGAAAGCCCTCACACAGAAACGAAGACACAACACAGCCATAAATAAATAAATAAAGCAAACTGTCAACAAGTAAAAAGAAATAAACACATATTTTAAAATATATATATCATTTTAAAAATTTACACTTTATAACCATTTGTTGCTTATTCATAGAAGTGAAGTTTCTGAATATTGGTCTTATATTCAGCTGTTGAATCATTTGAGCTATTTTAATAATGTTCCTAGAAGTTCTAATAATTTGTATGGATTATCTTTGAGATAATCATATTGTCTGAAAGTAAAGATAGCTTTCTTCCTTTCCACAACTTATATCTTTTATTAATTTTTCTTCTGTATTTCTAGTTTGCAAGCACTTTAAAGAATAATGAATAGGTATTGAATTTCACCAAATGATTTCTCTGCTTTAAATTCAGTGATTATATAATTTTTCTACTTTAATATATTAGCATGCTATTGAATTTCTTATGTATATTTTGGTCATGTGCATTTTCTTTTATACATATTATTGGGTAGGGTTTGGCAGGATAGTTTTCTCATGATGATCTCACCTTTTATGCTATCCAAATTACTAGTGTCAGAATTAGTTGAGCTGTATTTAGTTTTTAATTTTTTTTATTATTTGGCTCACAAATGCACACAATTTCATCATAACCCTTAGCTCATGACACACCATCATCTCTAGTCATTGCATCCATTTCATACCTATTTTTGTCTATCCACTTAAATAATAAACATCCATACATGTACCACACACTTCAGGATGTAGAATATTATTAATAACATATCTGGGCTTCCCTGGTGGCGCAGTGGTTGAAAGTCCACCTGCCGATGCAGGGGACACGGGTTCGTGACCCGGTCCGGGAGGATCCCACATGCCGTGGAATGGGTAGGCCCGTGAGCCATGGCCGTTGGGCCTGCACGTCCGGAGCCTGTGCTCCGCAACGGGAGAGGCCGCAACGGTGAGAGGCCCGCGTACTGCAAAAAATAAAAATAAAAATAACATATCTAAGTGATACGCTAGTCCCCTATCCCATTGTCTGCTTACCTTTCAAAGATGGCCATTTTTCTGATTTTTGTACTTTTCATTTCCTTTCTTAGTTATTTGGTTGTTGCTTTTACTCACGTATATATAGGGCTAAATAAAGAGTGTAGTGTTTCTCATTTTCGAATGTTTAAAGAGATTATCATACTCTAGTCTTCTGAGACTTGCTTTTGTCACCTTGAGTTACATTAGTAAGATTTATTCATATTGTTGAATGCAGCTCTGGTTCATTCATTTTCACAATTTGAAAATAAACTTGTCCTGGGAACATAACACAAAAGTGCACAAAGCATACATGTTTAGCTCAGTGAATTACCACAAAGTGAACACAGCCAGTTAGCCACCACACAAGTAATAGAAAAAAGCTTCCCAGCATCCCAAATGCCCTTCACATGCCCCTCATAACCATGGTGCTCCCCTTCTACAGAGGTGATCCACTATGCTGACTACTAATACCATAGGGTAGGTTTCTGTTTTTTTTGCATTTCACTGTGGACTCCTAAGGATGAGCACGTTTTCGTATGGTTAATGACCACTTGGATAGTCACTGTGGGAAGAGGCTGTTTAAATCTTTTGCTAATTTCCTATTAGATTGACTAACTTTTTATCAGTGATTTGAAGGAGTTTTGTGTTTTTTTTAATAAATTCTGACTATGAGTCATTTGTCAGGTATAGGTCTTAAAAATATCTTTTAATACCCTATAGCTTGTACTGTTACTCCCTTAACAGTGTTTTTTGATGAAGGAAAGCTCTTCAATTAAATCAGTTATAAGTCTTTTCCTTTATGGACAGGCTATGCGTATATAAGAAATTTTTCCTACTCCAAGATCAAGAGGATATCTCATGTTAACTATCTGATGTTAGCTTCCAAAAGCTTTATTATTTTATCCTTTGCATTTAGGTTTACAAGCTATTTGAACTTGATTTTATAATGGCACAAGGTAAAGATCAAAGTTCATTTTTTTCCATACAAATAACCTAAGTTTCCAGCCTGATACATTGAAATGATCACCATTTCCCCACTGCATTATTATGTAACCTTGTTATATAAATCAGGTAACTGTATAGGTGGAGGTGTATGTGGAGGTGTATTTCTGAACTCTCTTCTGTTCTGATTATTTGTCTATCTTTATACCAATTCTAGATTATATTTATTACTGTAGTTTTACAATGAGTCTTATCATCCAAAAGAGTTAGTCAGTCCTTCATGTTTATTCTGTACAAAGATTTTGCAACTATTCTTGGCCCTTTGCATTTCTATACACATTTTAGGATCATCCTGTCAATTTCTCCAGCACAAAAACTACTGGGATCTTGGTTAGAATTATACTGAATCTATAGATGAGTTTGGAGAGAAAGGATATCTTAATAATCTGATCTCTGAACACAGTATATAATTCCATTTATTTAGGTTTTTAATTTCTCTCAATCATATTTTTAGTTTTCTGTGTGAGGTCTAGAACATCTTTTACTAGATTTATTCCTAGGAATTGGATGACATTTGATGCTATTATAAATAGTATATTTAAAATTTTCATTTTTGAATTGTTTGAATATAGAAATTCATTTGGTATATACATATATTTATGTGTATAAATGTGCATGTATCTTAACTGCTATCTATTAGTTATTCTCTCCCAATTTATTTAGTCATAACTCTAAATATTATAACATGCATCCCTGATTTATTAAATTTAATACAATTTGTACTTTACCACTTCTTGTGTAATTTAAGAACCTTAGAACATTTTAACTCCAGTTTTTTGTGCTATGTTATCACATATTTTAATTTTGTATAAAATATGAATGCTAGAAGTGAAGATTATCATTTTTTTACAGTCAGTATTCACTTAATTTTCCACTTAATTTCACTTAATTAAATTGTTAAGTTTTCCACTTAACAATTTCACTTAATTGTTTACCCTTTCTTTGCTCTTCATTTCTCCCTACTTCTTTGTACTTTCATCTAAGAGTATTTTGCTTTTGTCAGAGGATCTCCTTTAGAATTTTCTTTATCACAGATCTGCTGTTTACTTTTTTCAATTTTGTTCTGAAAATGTCTGTTTTTACCTTCATTTTTGAAGAATATTTTTGGGAGTGAATTATAATTCTAGATGGGTAGTTATTTTCTTCTATATTTATTATGGGCTGAATTATGTCCCTTAAAAATTTATATATTGAAGTCCTAACCCCCAGTGCCTCCGAGTGTGACTGTATTTGGAAATAAAGAAGTAATTAAGTAAAAATGAGATCATTGGGATGGGCCCTAATCTAATATGACTGGTGTCCTTGTAAGAGGAGAAAATTTGGACAGACATAGAGGGAGGAACACAAAAAGACCCAGGGAGAAGACAGCCAACTAAAAGCCAGGGAGAGAGGCCTTAGAAGGAACTGACCCTGTTGACACCTTTATCTTTGATTTCTATCCTTCAAAACTGTGAGAAAATAAATTTCTGTTGAAGCCACCCAGTCTGTGATACTTTTTTATGGCAGCCCAGCAAACTAATACAATCTTCTATTGAGAAGTCAGCTGTCTATCTTGTTTATCCTTTGAAGGTATCATGTATTTTTCTCCTGGCAATTTTGAATTTTCTCTCTCTGTTTTTTGTTTCCAACATTTCAATGTGATATGTGTAGGTATGATTTTTCTGTTTTAGTCCACCTGTGCTTTGTAGTGATCCTTGAACCTGTAGATACCTAGTTGTCAGTTTTGTAATATTCCTAGACCATTATCTCTTCAAATATTGATTCTTTCCTATCCCTTCTGTCCTCATTTCTAGGACTCTGATTTCATGTACATTAAAAGTTTTTAACCATATACTATATATCTTCTATGTTATTAAAAAAAAAATTTAACCTTTTGTCTCTGTTTTAGTTTGGATATTTTCTTCTTATCTATAATAAAAGTCACCAAAATTGTGCTGGCTATGCCTAACCTGCTGTTAAATCCACCTATTTAGTTCATAATTTGTTATAGTATTCTGTTTCAGCATTTTCATTATATTCTTTTTTATACTTTTCAATCCTGACAAAATTCATAGCTATTTTAAATTACTGTTATTATTTATTGCTCTAATATTTTTCTTTCCTCTGAATCTATTTCAAGTCACTGTTTTTTCTTCTGATCATCAATTTTCATCTTTTTGTTTGTCTAGTTGTCTTTCTCTGAATCCCAGAGATTATTAAGGAAAATTTGAGACTTTGAATAATGATATTTTTCTTCAGCAAGGACTTAGTTTCTAGCAGGCATCAAGGATATAGGCAGATCACATTAAAGAAAACAGGGATTCACTTATTTCCAAAAATTGGCTTTCAGTCTTTCTGGGAGTAGATCTATTTCAAGTTTATCTTTACACTTAGGCTTAGGTGTTGCCTTTTTAGGGCCCCACTTGAAAGCCTGAGGTTTTCTTTTTACCATGGTCACTGTTAATTATGGCCATTTATCTAATCCAAGCACAACTTTCTTCTAAGCTTTTCAGCCTCTCAGCTGTTGGTTTTGAATCAACAAATGTTTTATAAGGAAAAAGGAGCACCAAATGTTGTGCTCACCCTCTGGATTCTGCAGTTTATGCTACCATCTGGGACTATTTTCTTCTAACTTCAAGAATTTCCTTAAGTACTTCTTATACTGAGGGTCTGCCAGAAAGACTCTCTACTCTTGCTTGTGTTGGAACATCTTTGCTACATTTTGAGGAGTATATTTCAATGGGTATAGAATTCTAGGTCAGCATTTTCTTCGGCTCTAAAGATATTATCCTATTGTCTTCTGGCTTACATAGTCTCTGTTGTAAAAGCAGTCAAATACCTTGAAGACATGTCTTCTATTCTCTGGCTGTTTCAGACTTCTATTTAGTTTTGACCTTGCTTTGGTTTTCTTTGTATTGAAGAGAAAGCTCTTGGTTCCCTGAGCTTTTTGAATTTGTGTGTTGATGTCTTTCATCAGTTTCAGATTTTTTTTTTTTTAAAAAAACAATTCTCTCCTCAAATTGTTTCTGTCTTATCTTTATCTACTCTCATTCTAAAATTCCAATTATATGTGTTAATCTCTGTTTTGTTCTTTATCATTTTTTTCTCTTTGTGCTTTGAGATATTTTCTTTTAATCTACATCTTATCTCTTTTGTGTTTTGGACATTTTCATTAACTTATCCTCAGGTTCAGTCACCCTTTCTTCTGCTGTGTTTAGTAAAATTTAGTCTATCTTTAGTTCATGCCTGTTCCTTGGCTTTCCTTGGGTTTTGATTGAATTGAGGTTAGTCTCATCTCCTCATCTGTAAAATTTACAAGAATCACTTCTGTCATTTGTAGATTTTGAGTTTAGTGCTTTAGCTCCTACGCTACACAGCTTCAAAATCTGACAAATGTCAAGAGAAACACTACGTGTTTTTGTCAGGTTTCCAACTTCCAGCAAGGCTTGTTTCTTGTGCACCACAGGAGATGTTACTCTGCCATCTATAAATCTCTTGGCTTATCCTCAGTGTCTTGCAGGATCCCAGAACTTAGCTAACACCTCATGAAGTAAACTCATCATTTGTTTGGGAATCTTTCAGTTTCCATTTGATAACATGGTCAAAACTCTACTGGATTCTCTTTTCCCTATTTGGGTGCCTTTAACCTAAGCCATGTAGATTCTCATCTGTCCTTAGAATCAGTAAATGCCTCCAGGGCAGTAAATGGCTAGTGATTATCAACCCAGATAAGAAGGGATGTTTCTTTGTAGAATTTTAGTTAACTGAATTTTCATGACTTATGTGATATCTTTTTTTTTTTTTTTCGGTACAGGGGCCTCCCATTGTTGTGGCCTCTCCCATTGCAGAGCACAGGCTCCGGATGTGCAGGCTCAGCGGCCATGGCTCACAGGCCCAGCCGCTTCACGACATGTGGGATCTTCCCGGACCGGGGCATGAACCCGTGTCTCCTGCATCGGCAGGCGGGCTCTCAACCACTGCACCACCAGGGAAGCCCTGTGATATCTTTATAAATATTATTTTTTACATATACTCATTTTTCTAGTTGTTAGCTTTGTGTTGGCCTGCTAAAGTTTACTAAACCCTATTTAGAAGTAGAAATGTAAGACTGGTAAGAAGAGATCCACTGTCCTTTGTACCACAGTATTCCTATTCCATGAGTCAGGCAGTCAATGTGGGGACTCTTTCAGTTCAGGATATGTAGTCCCATCTATTTATGCAAGAACTTGGACAGTATTCATTGTATAACTTTGGGTACATAGGCCTCCTAAAAATAGTCTTAATTAAAGCTCCATTTATCACCTGAAACTCCATTTATTCCTATTCTGATATTGTCCACAGTTATGGACTTGACTGTCATGCATTTGTAAATCCAAAGAAAATGGTTTTTGTGAAATTAGTGTAGGCATCCACTAATCTCCCTCCATTCATCACTGGCATTTGGTTATTCACTTTCTCCATGTACTAGTATGAAGGTTAAGGGCTCTACATCCCTTTAGGAAAGGCTAGGAAGAATGTTCATAGTATACTCTTGTACTGTATTCAGAATCTTTCATGATCTGTACTGAAGTTTCTGATTTTCAAGGGACTCTGCATTTGTGAAATGAACCAGGTCAGGGGATAGGCCAAAGGATCATGACTAGACAAGTAGTTCAAGTTAGGCCTTGATTAAATATCTTTGAGAAATTTTGTGTTACATACCAAATAACTCCTTCATGAGTTTCTTATTGATTGTATTTCTATGGACCCTGTGATTATTTATGCATAACTAGAGATCTCTGCAGTTTGAATACTTCTTAAAGATATGATGACTATACCTGTTCTATTGCCTATTGATCTGTCCATACCTACTTTGTTTCTTTGTTTGGGGTCTGCCTCTAGGCTGAGCTGCTCCAAAGATGCATCCCTATCCACTACAGTTGCAATCCTTCCTACCAGAATTCATGGCCTACAGAAATCAGCCTGGAGAGTGATTTTTAAAACTTCAAGTGTTTCTCTCTACAATATATTCCACAGGGATAGTTTGAGGAACATGGGAGAAAATAGAGAAATAAAAAAGTTACACTTGCTATTCTGGGATAAACACTGTTTGATCATGCTGGATTATTCTTTAATATACATTATGGTTGGATTTCAGTTTCTTGTGTTATTTAGAATTTTAACAGCCACATTCATAAATTAGATTAGTATAGTTTCTTTTCTCTGTTAGGTTGAGTTAGGAAGAGCTCCATCTTATTCTTTCCTTAAAGAATTCTGCATTCTGTTCCTTAAAACTACACGTTTAATTTGCAAGAGATCATTCATTACACTAATCGAAAAGACTGTGTTTTAGAGGATGTTCTTTGACAAATTTTAAAATGTACTCAAGTTTTTATTTCTTGAATAAAATTTTGGTCGTCTTATTTTTTCTTGAAAACCAAGTAAGTTATCAAGATTTTCCAAAACATCAACCACTGTTATGATTTTAATTCCCTCCATATTTGTTCTCTCAGTCTGTTTGCATTTGCTCTATTTTAGATTTGCATTAGATGTATCTCTAATATTTTTAAGATGTAGCCCCTACATTTATTTATCACAATGGCTGTTTTCTCTAGTTGTGCCATTGTATTTATTATTTGCTTCTCATAATATAATGTTGGCTGTTGTCTTCTTCCTTAGATCATGAATTTCCCCTTTAGTTCATTTATGTTTAATAATGAAAACATTTTTAAATTTTATTTTTTATTGAATAACATATTCTTTAAATTCTATAGTGCTTTACAATTTTCAAAAGTTTCACACACATGATTTCCTGTAGTCCCATAATAATCCTTTTATTTTCCCTCCTACCCCTATTTTGCCCCTCCCCACTTCTCTCTCCCCACTGGTAACCACTAGTGTGTTCTCTGTATCTGTGAGTCTGCTTCTTTTTTGTTTTATTCACTAGTTTGTTGTATTTTTTAGATTCCACACATACAGTATTTGTCTTTCTCTGTCTGACTTATTTCACTTAGCATAATGCCCTCCAAGTCCATCCATGTTGCCATGAATGACAAAATTTCATTCTTTTTTTTTATGACTGATTAGTATTCCATTGTGTGTGTGTGTGTGTGTGTGTGTGTGTGTGTGTGTGTATATATATATATATATATATATATATATAAAATGCCACATATTCTTCATTCATTCATCTGTTGATGGAGATGTAGGTTGCTTCTATACCTTGGCAATTGTAAATAATGCTGCTATGAACATTTAGGTGCATGTATCTTTTCGAATTAGTGTTTTTTGGATATATACCCAGGAGTGGGATTGCTGATCATATGGTACTTTTATTTTTAGTTTTTGGAGAAACCTCCATACTGTTTTCCACAGTGGCTGCACCAATTTACATTCCCACCAACAGTGTAGGAGTGTTTTCTTTTCTCCACATCCACGCCAATATTTGTTATTCATGTTCTTTTTGATGATAGCCATTCTGACAGGTGTGAGGTGATATCTCATTGTAGTTTTGATTTGCATTTCCCTGATGATTAGCAATGTTGAGCATCTTTTCATGTGTCTGTCAGCCATCTGCATCTCCTCTTTAGAAAAATGTCTATTCAGTTCTTCTGCACATTTCTTAATTGAGTTGTTCATTTTTTTGAAACTGAGTTGTTCATTTTTTTGTTATTGAGTTGTATGTGCTGTCGTATATGTTGGATATTAACCCCTTATTTGTCATATCATTTGCAAATATCTTCTCCCATTCAGTAGGTTGTCTTTTTGTTTCATCAGTGGTTAATTATCCATTAATCTCTTCCCATCCACCACCAAAGTTTGGTTATTTCCCTTCCCTTTATACTGTTATTCAGATTAATGGCTCCTCATTTTCTTTAGAAAAGGCTAAGAGAAGTGTACATGGTAATCCTGTGTAAGTCCATTGTGATATACAAAAGTTTATGAGTGGAGATTTAAGCTATTGCTATTTTTTACTATTAAAATAATGCACAGTGAATAAACTATTTCTTGGTCATTTTTTGTTCTTGCAAATGTATCTTTGGTATAGAGTCAAAGAGGTAGGAATACTGTGTCAAAGGGTAAATACATGTGAATGCATTCATATATTTCCAAGTTCCCCACCATGGGGAATTATACCAATTTGCACTGATATGCTCATTACCAATATATAAGAGTATTCCCCACAGTCTTGACTGAAGAATATATTGCCAAAGTTTCAGAGTTTTGTCAATCTAATTGAGTAAAGATATTTTTCATTATAGTTCTTCACTTATAGTTTCTTTAAGGTTTAATTATGTATCATGAAATGAACAGAGCCTAAGCGTACAAATACATGAACTTCTATAACCCACCCTACTTTTAAGACCAACAATATTTTCATCATCTCAGAAAGTTCTCTCATGTTCCTTTCCTCAATTCCCCACCTCTGAGCAACTGCATTTCTTATTTTGACCACCATGGATTAGGTTTGTCCGTTCTAGAACTTCATGTAAGTGGAATCATACTATGAATTTCTTTGCTTCTTTCATTCTGTATAATGTTTCTGAGATGCATCTATATGTTGCATATAATAATTGGTCACTCATGTTCACTGCTGAATAGTATTCCATTGTATGGATACTAAAATTTTTAATTAATTTTTCTGTTGAGGGACGTTTCAGTTGTTTCCAGTTTACTCATTCCAGTGAGTAAAGAGTGACAGCTCCTTTTGGTCGTAATTTGCACGTCCTTAATATCTAATAATCTTGAGTGCTTTTTCTTCTGCTTAATAACTATTTATATATCTTTCTTTGCAAAGTATCTTATCAAATCTTTTTCTTATTTAAAAGAAATAGTTTGTCTTTTTTATCGAGTTGTAGGAGGTGTGGATACAAGACCTTTGCCAGTTAGATGTGTTAAGAATTGTTATCCCCAATCTGTAGCTCTACTATTCATTTTCTTAATGGTGTCTTTTGATGAGCACAACTTTTAATTTTGTTGGTGTTAAATTTATCAATTATGGATTTATCAGTTTATTTTATATTTTAGTTTGTGCTTTTTACATCTAACCTAACCTAAAAAAAAATCTTTCTTTAAGATCATGAAAATAGCCTCCTATGATTTTCTTCTAAAAGCCTGATACTTTCAGCTTTCACATTTAGTGTATGATCCATCTCAAATTAATTTTTTGTGTGAACTGTGAAATAGAGGTAGAAGTTCATTTTTTTCCATGTGGATATCCAGTTACTCTGGAATAAGTACTTTAAAAATATTCCTTTTCCAGTTGAATTGCTGTGGCACTTTTGTTGAAAATAAATTGATTACATATGAATGAGTTATTTTTAGGTAATCTGTTACATTCCATTGTTTTCTCTCTTTCTACCATTAATACACACTCTGCATAACCGTTAGTATCAGTTCTCCGACATTTTTTTTTCTTGTACAATACTGTTTTCACCACTCAAAGAAATCTTCATTTCTATGTAAAATTTGCAATTAGCTAATCGATTTGTGAATAATTAACATCTTGACAGTATTGATCCATGAATATAGTGTTTCTCTCTATTTTTAAAGTGTTCTGTGTTCAAGGCTTGCTGGTACTTGGATAATTCATTTCTAAGTATTTTACTTTGGGTGCTGTTGTAAACGATGTGGTTTTTAAATTTCTTTTCCCATTTGCTTACTGCCAGTTTATATAAATAAAGGGTTTTTTTTATTTACCTTTTTTTGTATGATCTTGCTAAATGGCTTATTTATTCTTTAAGCGTTTCAGTAGTTTTGTTAGGATTTTGTATGTACCGTATCATCATTTCAGAATAAATACAGTTTTACTTCTTTTCTTCCAATTTTTGCACTTTTTAGTTCTCTATACTGCCTTGTTAACATTAGCAAGAATCCCATTAGTGTTGAACAGACATGGTGAAAGAGAGATCCTTTATTTTTTCCCAAATTTAGGGGGAAACTGTTGAGTCTTCCACCATTAAGTTTAATGTTAGCTATAGGTTTTTATAAAAGTACTTCAGCAAATTAAAAAAAAAAATCCTTCCATTCCCATTTTGCTGGGAGTTGCTTTCTACAGTACATGGATTTTTAAGAACAATTTTTTAAATTGTGATTTAAATATACTCAAATTCATCCTTTTTGTATGTCCAGTTTGAGCAGTTTGGTTGAACATATACAGTCATGGAATCAATGCCATAAATAGGGTAGACAATATTTGTAGTACTCCAAAAAGTCGCTTTGTGTTTATGTAAACTTATGGTAGTCTCTTGCGATCCTTTTAATTTCTGTGGCTATATATATTATATATATATTATATATGTATATTATATATATATAATATATATATGTATGTATGTATTTTTAACATCAGTTAATCATTTAAAAAAATTTTAGACTATCTTTACAGATTTGATATTGGCATTTGGGTGTCAACAAGTACGGCACACCAAGTCATGCCAAACAAAAAATTCATATATTATTCTTTTAAATACATTGATATCATTTTGATCGTTGCTTTTTCAGTCCAGGTTTGGTGATTTTCTTGGCCTCCTGTACTTTTAGTCTTTGCTTTACCCAATGACTCCTACCCTGTTGTCATTCAGTGCTCAGCATTATTCAGATTTGTAGATAAATCTTTGGTGAGGTACATCATATTTATGTTTTCCATAGAATCTATCATTATAACCGGTTATATTACTTCTAGTAAGAGGTAAAAGGCAAAAGTGGTGTATTTTTCTCTGTGTTTGAACACAAATGCATGAATTAGAATGGTTATGACAAAAGCAATATGTATGGTCGTTTTAGAAAGTCTATATTAACAGTGAAAAAATGGAGAGAATGTATAATACAATTGAAACTCTTTGATGAATATTATACAGGTATTAGGATAACCATTTGTAAATGTGTTGTCCCAACATGTTGTTTAAGTTTCCCAAGAAAATAAAAGGAGGTGATTTCTTATCCTGGCCTGATAATCATGAAACAGAAACAGGACACCAAGGAAGAATAGAGCACTTTGCCAATATATCCTGCATTTCCTGTTGGAAAAGACAGTTGGGAAGAGAAACTCCTACTGGTAATAGGATTGCAAAATTTTCTTTCAGTGTAAACATTGCACATGAAATAAAAAAATGTAATCTGGAGCATGTTCTGAGTTATAGCAGTTTATTAAGTAAAAACTAGCAGAATCCTCACCTTTCAGTGGCTTAATACAATATATGACTATTTCTGACTCATAAAATATTCATATGTAAGTGTTACTAGTCAATGATAATTCTCTTACACATAGAGATTTAGGAACCCACAGTTCTTTCATCCTGTGGCTCCACCACTGCCTTGAGTCATGGAATTCTCTACATCCCACTGGCAGTTGAAGGACAAGTGTCTTAGTCCATTAAGGCTCCTATAACAAAACACTATAGACTGGGTGACTTATAAACAACTGAAATTTATTCCTCCCATTTCTAGGGGCTGGGAAATACAAGATCAAAGTGCTGGAAGATTCAGTGTCCAGTGAGGATCCACTCCTTGGTTTATAGAGTCATCTTTTCTCTGTGTCCTCAGATGGCAAATAGGGCAAGAGAGCTCTCAGGGGTCTCTTTTATAATAAGGGCATGAATCTCATTCATGAGGCCCCACCCTCATGACCTAATCACCTCCCAAAGTCTCCACTTCCAAATACAATCATATTAACAGTTAGTTTTCAACATATCAGTTTGGAGGGGGCACAAATATTCAGCCTGTAACAACAGGTATAGAAAATAAATCCATTATTCTCCAAAGCACTGGACTGGAAGTGACACTCAACACTTCCACTTGCATTTTGTTAAACTAGAAATGAAACTAGACATTTGGCCACTCCTGAATGCAGTGAGCAGTGGAGGAGTGAGCAACAGTATGTATTTTCTATCTGGGAAGCAATTTCCCCATAACAGCCCTACCAATGGAAGGGAATATTAGTTTTTGGTGGCCCTGCCATAAACAGAAGGGAACTATGAGTTGGCTAGTCAGAAATCACGAGCAAGCCACTTCCTTATTTTTTAATTAGTTTTTATTGGAGTATAGTTGATATACAATGTTGTGTTAGTTTCTGCTGTACAGCAAAATGAATCAGTTATACATATACAAGTATCCCCTCTTTTTTAGATTCCATTCCCATATAGGTCATTACGGAGTACTGAATAGAATTCCCCGTGCTATGCAGTAGGTCCTTATTAGTTACCTATTTTATATAGAGTAGTGTGCATATGTCAGTCCCAATTTCCCAATTTATCACTACCCTACCCTTTCCCCCTTGGTAACCATAAGTTTGTTTTCTATGTTTGTGACTCTATTTCTGTTTTGTAAATAGGTTCATTTGTACCATTTTTTTAGATTCCACATATAAGTGATATCATATGATATTTGTCTTTGACTTCCTTCACTCAGTATAATAATCTCTAAGTCCATCCATGTCACTGAAAATGGCATTATTTCATTCTTTTTTATGGCTGAGTAATATTCCTGTGTGTGTGTGTGTGTGTGTGTGTGTGTGTGTGTGTGTGTGTGTGTGTGTATGACATCTTTATTGACTGAGGAGTCTGGAAATGTAAAATACTAACTTTTCCAGCCCAAATTCATCTGAAGCATGATGAGTGATACATTTTTGGATCATGAGATGTAGCCTAAAGTCCCTGTCCCCTAAGGAGAAAGCTCTTTTGTCCCTTTCTTCTTCCACTTTTTTTTTTTTTTTTTTTTTTTTTTGCCTAGAGTATGACAGTGAGGCCCATAGCTGATGATCATGAGTATGAAGGTCCTCACATCAAGGAGTAGAAAGATGGAAGGAGCTTGGATCAGTGACACTGTTATGTTGTTGCATCAGCCTCAATTGCCTACTTCTAGACTTTTTTGTTATATGAGGAAATTAAGTATATCCCTCTTTCTTTAAAATACTATTTATTGGGGTTTCAGTTAGTTGCAGTTGCAATCCTAACTGATATATAATTAAAGTGATTGTCCCATCCATGCAATTAATTTTTCCTTGGGACAAAAAACAATTTTAAAGTAACTGCCCGTCTTCAGCTATTTTTAATCAAAAACCATTCTAAAATTCACACCACCCCAAGGTTCACAGTATTCTTTTATCAAGATCACCAAAACAATACGAATTTGGAATCCAGCTGTTTAAAGAACCCTTGTCATGTTAATTAGGCAAAGTACTCTCTAGAAAATTAAAAACTAAAATGACCATTATTGGTATGAAAAATGTAGATGACGAGAATTAAAAAAACTTTAAAATGACATCTAATAATGTGACAGTTATGTATCATAAAAGGAACTATATTAGAGGAAAGGAAGCAAAAATATTTAATTGGATGAGAAAGGGAATTAGATATCTGATTTCAAAGACTAGAGCTGGGAGTACATTAGGGAGAGGAGGGGAAATAATGTAAGAAATTTAGAAGATGGAAGTGAGAATATTGAGCATGGAGGTGACAGACTAACCGAAGTGTCCTTGATACCCAGCAGAGTAGCACAATAAAACCCTGCCAGATTGGAAGCAAAGAATCACTTTACAAAGAAATGGCTGAAAGGTTATGCATCTTAATCACTATCCTCACCTCAAGAGCAGATACCCAACAAGACAGACAAATGAGCATCACTTTCAGAAATTTCTTAAAATGGAGATGAGTGTGACAGGTGTATTTCCAGGAAAAAAACACAAAGCTCAGTTTGTCAATCTAGTGCTCCTGCAGAATTTTACCACTTTTACTGAGGAAAGGATGGTCTCCCACTCCCACTTCATTTCTTGCGATGCTGATTCATTAGTTTTATTTTGGGGTCTCATAATTTAGAGACTGAAATTGTGTGCCAAAAAAAAAAAAATTCATTCCCTACTGATTTCCACTGCCTTTCTGAACTTTATGCAGTAATATAAATAAGGCATTTATTGCATACACACTTAAAAAATCGATGTCGTCCTTACTAACAGTTCCTCATTAGTGAAAACAGGCCCATAAGTTGGATATTAATTTTCCTCTACCTTAGAGTGAATCGATGCTGTTTCACTTCCTGTTACTATTACTCATGACTTTCCAAAGGGTAGACCCTTGGACGTTAAAACCATAGAAACATGATTTGCTGGAAAGCTGTGATTCCCATCACAAAGTTTCAAAGTTCCCTGACTCACAAAATTATTGCACATTTTGACTTTTTACTATTTTTCTGTAAATAGTTGTTTCTGCAGCCAATTTGTTTACAAAATGTGGCTACTCATACCACAGGACTGCTTGTTGAACAATAGGAATAGATATTATCACATAATTGGGATTAATGCACAGAAACATCTGTGGCATATGGTAATTTGGAAGATACTTGGAGAAACGAACCCTAAATGTCAGTTGGCAGTTGCTTATGGGCATTAAATTCATGCTTTTTGCTAACATTTGTGTGGGAAAGAGAAATACGTGCAAAAACGATCTCATAATCTTTGACAAATTCGCTAATACCTTTTGGATTATGTGATTAGTTCTTGAAACTCAAGTTTGCACAACGATATTGGCTTCCCAGTAAATGCTTTTAACAATCAAGTTGAAACTGAGTAGAAAAGAGGATCTACTGGATCTGATGAGCATGGCTAAACTAAAGAACTTACTCTGTATGTTTTGCATGGTGCTTTGCAAAATTAAACCAAGGAACAATATTAAATTAAGAAAAAATCTGTAGAGCTAGCATTAGATTTTTTTAATAGGGATTTTTAAAAATAGAATAAATGAAGGGAAAAAATTATATATTGAATACATAGACTATATATATTTTGCTACTTCTCTGACCATAGTTGTTTTTTTTTAATATAATTTACTCTGTAGCACTAGAAAGAAATGCAAGCCATCCTAACTCCCCCAAAATAAACAAAAGTAAGTATTTAAGGAAGACAAGCTGTCTTGGGTGAAATTGTCTATCTTGTGTCATATATGGTGCACACCTGAGAGCCTAGATTTAATAAAATCATAAAAACATGGAAACATAACAATTCAAAGTTGGATGGGAACAGGAAGACTTCTAGTTTTACCCATATTGACTGCATTAGACAAAACAAGTCAGAGATGAAAAGGGGGCCTTATACTTGGTAATCCCTGGAGTCACCAGAAGTCCAACTCCTTCATTTGGGATCAAGATAGGCACTCGTGCTGAGCACATATTCTTACATCGTTGGAGAATCAAGCATAAACTTGTATACTGAGACCAAGTCCGTGCCTTCCTAGACCTTTTATCCTAATTATCTGGGGACAGTAGAGAGCCCTCAAACCAATATCTGACTCCACAAACATTCCCAGCCTCATTCTTTCCACCATAATCTGTCTTAAATTTGCCAGGACCAGTTACATTATGCCTTTTATATCTTTACATATCTATCACCACAAAACCTCCAGACTCCCAGATCTCCCTCTTCCACACTTAACCTCCCAAAGCCTTTTCACATCCTCTATTCTGTGCCCTTTTGGCACCTCCATACAGCTCCTGAAACCCTGCTTATGTGTGCTCTGAATTCATAGCCCATTTTTAGCAAAATCCCCTTTATCCGCAGACTCTTCTCTGCCTGTTCTTTTTTCCTTCTTATTCTGATGGAAGCTTGGCTCTGAAGTTGTGGCTCCGTTTTACTGCCACAACCCTGAGATTACTAGACCTGAAAGCGAACTGTGTCCTTGCTCTATAATGCAGCATCCAAATCATTCTTCTTCCCTTGTGTTACTGAACTCGGGTTCAGCTGCTTGCCGCTTGACAGCCAGAACTCCAGAGACAAGAGTTGGTAGGAAAGGAAAGCTTGCTTTATCCAAGAGGCTAGCAACCTGGGGAGAAGGCAGACTCATGCCCAAAAGCCAACTCTCCATTGCTGATCAGGGGGCAAGAGCTTTGAAAGGGGAGTTTCAAGGGTTTATAGGCAGCGGGGGACAGGGGGGTACATGCTGAACAGCACAGTTAGCTCCAACAGTCATCTTGAAATTGGTCATGCAGTGGTCTCATCAGTGTCATATTGATTGTTTCAAGTACAGTTAATCTTCAATTCCAGGATCAGTTTTTTTCCCATTTCCTTGAGGCAAGTTCTCAGAATTGTGTACGATGAAGTGGCTTATTGTCATGGCTACTGTCTGGTCATCATGTAGTTAACTTCTTCCACCTGGTGAGGGTTTCAGTATCTTCAAGACTGCTCACAGGATATGGCTCAGAATATTATCTATAGCCCTTGAGGAGGAGCTAAAGGTCCTTGACTTTGTTTAATAGCTAAACTATTATGATTTTTGTCTTGTTTGACTATTTTCTTTTGCTTCTGCATTTTCTCATTTCTCTAATTAAATTTAATCTTTTCTATTTTTAACATCTTTATTGGAGTATAATTGCTTTACAATGGTGTGTTAGTTTCTGCTTTATAACAAAGTGAATCAGTTATACAGATACGTATGTTCCCATATCTCTTCCCTCTTGCGTCTCCCTCCCTCCCACCCTCCATATACCACCCCTCTAGGTGGTCACAAAGCACCGAGCTGATCTCCCTGTGCTATGTGGCTGCTTCACACTGGCTATCTATTTTACGTTGGGTAGTGTATATATGTCCATGCCACTCTCTCACTTTGTCACAGCTTACCCTCCCCCCTCCCCATATCCTCAAGTCCATTCTCTAGTAGGTCTGTGTCTTTATTCCCGTCTTACCCCTAGGTTCTTCATGACCTTTTTTTCCCCTTAGATTCCATATATATGTGTTAGCATATGGTACTTGTTTTTCTCTTTCTACTTACTTCACTCTGTATGACAGACTCTAGGTCCATCCACCTCACTACAAATAACTCAATTTCGTTTCTTTTTATGGCTGAGTAATATTCCATTGTATATATGTGCCACATCTTCTTTATCCATTCATCCAATGATGGACACTTAGATTGCTTCCATGTCCTGGCTATTGTAAATAGAGCTGCAATGAACATTTTGGTACATGACTCTTTTTGAATTATGGTTTTCTCAGGGTATATGCCCAGTAGTGGGATTGCTGGGTCGTATGGTAGTTCTATTTGTAGATTTTTAAGGAACCTCCATACTGTTCTCCATAGTGGCTGTACCAATTCACATTCCCACCAGCAGTGCAAGAGTGTTCCCTTTTCTCCACACCCTCTCCAGCATTTATTGTTTCTAGATTTTTTGATGATGGCCATTCTGACTGGTGTGAGATGATATCTCATTGTAGTTTTGATTTGCATTTCTCTACTGATTCATGATGCTGAGCATTCTTTCATGTGTTTGTTGGCAATCTTCTTCTTTGTTGGCAATGTTGGTGTACCTTCTTTGGAGAAATGTCTATTTAGCTCTTTTGCCCATTTATGGATTGGGTTGTTTGTTTTTTTGTTATTGAGCTGCATGAGCTGCTTGTAAATTTTGGAGATTAATCCTTTGTCAGTTGCTTCATTTGCAAATATTTTCTCCCATTCTGAGGGCTGTCTTTTGGTCTTGTTTATGGTTTCCTTTGCTGTGCAAAAGATTTTATGTTTCATTAGGTCCCATTTGTTTATTTTTGTTTTTATTTCCATTTCTCTAGGAGGTGGGTCAAAAAGGATCTTGCTGTGATTTATGTCATAGAGTGTTCTGCCTATGTTTTCCTCTAAGAGTTTGATAGTTTCTGGCCTTACATTTAGGTCTTTAATCCATTTTGAGCTTATTTTTGTGTATGGTGTTAGGGAGTATTTTAATCTTATAAATTTACATGTACCTGTCCAGTTTTCCCAGCACCACTTATTGAAGAGGCTGTCTTTTCTCCACTGTATATTCTTGCCTCCTTTATCAAAGATAAGGTGGCCATATGTGGGTTTATCTCTGGGCTTTCTATCCTATTCCATTGATCTATATTTCTGTTTTAGTGCCAGTACCATACTGTCTTGATTACTGTAGCTTTGTAGTATAGTCTGAAGTCAGGGAGCCTGTTTTTGGATGGAATGTCCTGTAAATATCAATTAAGTACATCTTGTTTACTGTATCATTTAAAGCTTGTGTTTCCTTTTTTTTTTTCATTTTGGATGATCTGTCCATTGGTGAAAGTGGGGTGTTAAAGTCCCCTACTATGATTGTGTTACTGTTGATTTCCCCTTTTATGGCTGTTAGTATTTGCCTTATGTATTGAGGTGTTCTTATGTCGGGTGCATAAATATTTACAATTGTTATATCCTCTTCTTGGATTGATCCCTTGATCATTAGGTAGTGTCCTTCTTTGTCTCTTGTAATAGTCTTTATTTTAAAGTCTATTTTGTCTGATATGAGACTTGGTACTCCAGCTTTCTTTTCATTTCCTTTTGCATGGAATATCTTTTTCCATCCCCTCACTTTCAGTCTGTATGTGTCCCTAGGTCTGAAGTGGTTCTCTTGTAGACAGTATATATATGGGTCTTGTTTTTGTATTCATTCAGCCAGTCTGTGTCTTTTGGTGGGAGCATTTAATACATTTACATTAAAGGTAATTATCGATATGTATGTTCCTATTCCCATTTTCTTAATTGTTTTGGGTTTGTTATTGTAGGTCTTTTCCTTCTCTTGTGTTTCTTGCCTAGAGAAGTTCCTTTGCCATTTGTTGTAAACCTGGTTTGGTGGTGCTGAACTCTCTCAGCTTTTGCTTGTCTGTAAAGGTTTTAATTTCTCCATCAAATCTGAATGAGATCCTTGCTGGGTAGAGTAATCTTGGTTGTAGGTTTTTCTCCTTCATCACTTTAAATATGTCCTGCCACTCTCTTCTGGCTTGCAGAGTTTCTGCTGAAAGATCAGCTATTAACCTTATGGGGATTCCCTTGTGTGTTATCTGTCGTTTTTCCCTTGCTGCTTTTAATATGTTTTCTTTGTATTTAATTGTTGATAGTTTGATTAATATGTGTCTTGGCATGTTTCTCCTTGAATTTATCCTGTATGGGATTCTCTGTGCTTCCTGGAGTTGATTAACTATTTCCTTTCCCATATTAGGGAAGTTTTCAACTATAATCTCTTCAAATAGTTTCTGAGTCCCTTTCTTTTTCTCTTCTTCTTCTGGGACCCCTATAATTTGAATGTTTGTGCGTTTAATGTTGTCCCAGAGGTCTCTGAGACTGTCCTCAGTTCTTTTCGTTATTTTTTCTTTATTCTACTCTGCAGTAGTTATTTCCACTATTTTATCTTCCAGGTCACTTATCCGTTCTTCTGCCTCAGTTATTCTGCTATTGATCCCTTCTAGAGTATTTTTAATTTCATTTATTGGTTGTTCATCATTGCTTGTTTCCTCTTTAGTTCTTCTAGGTCCTTGTTAAATGTTTCTTGCATTTTGTCTATTCTATTTCCAAGATTTTGGATCATCTTTACTATCATTATTCTGAATTCTTTTTCAGGTAGACTGCCTATTTCTTCTTCATTTGTTAGGTCTGGTGGGTTTTTACCTTGCTCCTTCAACTGCTGTGTGTTTTTCTGTCTTCTCATTTTGCTTATCTTACTGTGTTTGGGGTCTCCTTTTTGCAGGCTGCAGGTTTGTAGTTCCCATTGTTTTTGGTGTCTGTCCCCAGTGACTAAAGTTGGTTCAGTGGGTTGTGTAGGCTTCGTGGTGGTGGGGACTAGTGCCTGTGTTCTGGTGGATGAGGCTGGATCTTGTCTTTCTGGTGGGCACGTCGACGTCTGGTGGTGTGTTTTGGGGTGTCTATGGCCTTATTATGATTTTAAGCAGCCTCTCTGCTAATGAGTGGGGTTGTGTTCCTCTCTTGCTAGTTGTTTGGCATAGGGTGTCCAGCACTGTAGCTTGCTGGTTATTGAGTGAAGCTGAGTCTTGGTGTTGAGATGGAGATCTCTGGGAGATTTTTGCCATTTGATATTACATGGAGCTGGAAGGTCTCTTGTGGACCAGTGTCCTGAAGTTGGCTCTCCCGCCTCAGAGGCACAGCACTGACTCCTGGCTGGAGCACCAAAAGCCTTTCATCCACACAGCTTGTATCCAGAAAAAAGCACAGACAGACCACTGGGAAAGCCACTTGGCTGCAGAAAACTAAATTTATTCTTTGACTAAAGGTTTTCTATAAACAAGAGGCAGGCAGAGGACTTGGGGTATCTGTCTCAGGAAGGCCCCATAGGGTCCTGCTTTGTTACACCTGTGCCTCTCCAACTTTGAATCATATCCCATATTGTAAGATTTTATCATCTATCACTTCTTTTGATGTCATCTATGAGCTTCTTTATTTCTCTACAGTTTTAGCTCCTTTATTGTGGTAACCCTTTCCAATATTATTTTAAAATTTCAGTCCACAGAGAGATGATCCTTCCAATCCTCTAGTCTTCCAGTTCCATGAATTCCTCTCTGGCAATAATTTTATTCTCTGTTCAACCTCAGCCTATCACTCTTGGGATCACACATTCTAGGCCTTCATGTGACCAATATCTAGAACCCATCCAAAATCTCACTTCCATTCCATGACCACCACTCCCTGTTATTATGGCTCTCCCTGCATATTATTCCAATTCCAATAATTCTTTGTAACGATTGAGACCACCAATTCCTTGATGCTAAAAACTTGTATTGTCCTTAATCCAACTTGGTGTTCTTTCTCCCTTCCTCTCATTCTTCCTCAAATTCCTTGGTCTTTATAAACACTGTTACATACACACATATTTCTTTTGCATCACTCTTACTTTTTCATACTCAATTAGGAAAACCTCAACCTTCATTAATTATAACTTCCCACCAGTTCTACACCAGCACCAATGTAGCTGAACATCACTTGAGAAAAACTCATAATTACCTTGATGGATATTACTTTAAATTCAAGACCATGTTTAAATGGATTTTTAATGTTGCTAGACAATCGTGCTGTACTTTTCCAGTTCATTCAGTCTCTCATTCTCCTGAACCACTATTTCACAACTTTACCTCTCTCCTTAAACCTTCAATACCTCCTCCCCTTTCCTCACACTTCATACTTGATAAATATTCAAGTACTTGGAAGAGATTTTCTGTAGACTTCCATCACCATGTCACACCCACATAGTACTCTGCCTTGATGTTTGTCCCATAGTTGGACTATGCATGTGCCTTTCTAAAGTTAGTCCTTTGCCTGAGTGCTAGATTCCATCCCACCTCACCTACTTGAAAACGTTGCTCCAGCAATTCCCTCTCCCCTTCATCATCAACTTTTTGTGCTGGACAGGATTATTGCCATCAGCATGCAAATATATCATTATTTCTCTGAAGTTACTTTTAAATCATTTTCTTGATCCCTCTTTCACTACCACTTACTTCCCTATTTTTTTGCCCCTCTTTGCAATAGAATGTCAAAAGACTTAGTGCCTCACTGTTCCCAATTTCTATCCTCCCAGTTCCTCTTAAAGCCCTCCAATTCACTCACATCAAAGTTACTAATTATTACCTCTATGTTGCTAAAATAGCCGGTTCTGAGCCCTCATTGTTCTTGAGCAATGAGAATATTTGTTACAGGTGGCCACCCCCCTTCTCTCTATTTTTTAAGATTATTTGTTTATTTTTGTGGCAAAATGTATAAAACATAACATTTGCCATTTTAACCATTTTTAGATATACAATTCAGTGTCATTAAGTATATTCACAGTGTTGTGCCACTATCACCACTGTCCATTTCCAAACTTTTTCATCATCCCAAAAGGAAACTCTACACCCGTTAGACAATAACTCCCCATTCTCCCCTCCCTCAGCCCCTGGCAACCTTTATTCTATTTTCTATCTCTGTGAATTTGCCTATTCTAGGTATCTCATATAAATGGAATCATAACAATATCTGTCCTTTTGTATCCCTCTTACTTCACTTAGCATAAAGCTTTTGAGGTTTATTTGTGTTATACCATGTATCAGAATTTCATTCCTTTTCAAAGTAATACTCCATTTTAGGTGTATACATTTTGTTTGTGCACTCATGTGTTCATGACATTTTGTTTGTTTCCACCTTATGCCTATGATGAATAATGCTACAGTGAACACTGGTGTACAAGTATATGAGTTCATTTTCTGTCCAATTGGGTATCTACCTGTGGGTGAAACTGCTGAATCATATGGTAATTCTATGTTTAATTTTTTGACAAAACATCAAATATTTCCACACTGGCTGCACTATTTTACATTCTCACTAGCAATGTATGAGACTTCCAGTCTCTCCACATCCTCAATAACACCTGTTAATTTCTGTTAGTTTGGTAATGTCTAATGGATGTGAAGTGGTATCTCATTGTGGATTTGATTATTATTTCTCTAATATCTAGTGATGCAGAACATCTTTTTATGTGCTTATTGGCCATTTTGTATACCACTTTGAAGAAATGTCTATATAAGCCCTTTGCTCATTTTTGAATTAAATTTTTTTTGAGTTGTAGGAGTTTTATATATATATTTGTGTGTGTGTGTGTATATATATATATATATATATATATTCTGGATATGAATCCCTTATTAGATGATTTGAAATATTTTCTCCTATTCTGTGAGCTATTTTTTTACTTTCTTATTATTATCCCTTTATACACAGAAGTTTCTAATTTTGATAAAATCCAATTTATCTTTTTTATTTTTTGCTTTTGCTGTCTGTGCTCTTGATGGCATGTCTGGTAAATTATTGCCAAATCCAGAGTCATGAAGATTTACCCCTATGTTTCTTCTAAGAGTTTTATAGTTTTAGTTCCTGAATTTAGGCCTGTGATTCATTTTGAGCTTTTCTTTTTGTATGTGGTGTAAAGTAAGAGTTCACCTTCATTCTTTTTTATATGGATATCTGGTTTTCTCAGCACCATTTGTTGAAAATATTTTCCCCATTGAATTGTCTTGGCACCCTTGTTAAAAATCAATTCACTATTTGAGGATTCATTTCTGGACTCTCTGTTTCCATTCCTCTATGTCTGTCTTTATTCTAGTACCATACTATTTTAATTATTGTAACTTTGTAGCAAGTTTTAAAATCAGGGTACATTAGCGTTCCAACTTTGTTCTTCTTTTTCAAATTGTTTTGGTCATTTGGGGTCCCTTAAGATGCCATGTGAGTTTTGGATAAGTTTTCAGTTTCTGCAAAAAAAAGAAATGCCACTGGAATTTTGGTAGATATTGTATTGAATCTGTAGATATTTGGGGGCAGTATTGTCATCTTAATAATATTAAGTCTTTTAATCCATGAACACAGAATATCTTTCCTTTTATTTGTCTTCTTTGATTTCTTTTAGCAGTGTTTTATAGTTTTAAGTGTACTAGTCTTTTGCCTCCTTGGGTGAATTTATTCCAAAGTATGTTATTCTTCTTAATGGTATAGTAAAAGGAATTGTTTTCTTAATTTCCTTCTAGAATTGTTAGTTGCTACTGTGTAGAAACAGAACTGATTTTTCTCTGTTGACTTTATGTTCTGCAATTTGCTGAATTTCTTTATTGGTTCTAACAGTTTATTTGTGGCATCTTTAGGGATTCCTACATATAAGATCATGTCATTTTTTAACAAAGATAATTTCATGCTATTTATAAACAAGGATAATTTCTTTCTTTCTAATTTGGGTTCTTTTAATTTTTAAAAAAAGTTTTATTTATGTATTTAGCCTAATTGCTCTGACCAGAATTTCCTATACTATGTTGAATAGATGTGGCAAAAGTGGACATCCTGTTTTGTTTCTTCATCTTAGAAGGGAAGCATTACATCTTTCACCATTGAATATGATGTTAGCTGTGGGTTTTTCCAAATGGCTCTTATTATGTTTAGGGGGTTTCTTTCTATACATGGTTGGTGGTTTATTGTTTTGGTTTGTGTGTTGTTTTTTTTTTTTTTTTTGTCATGAAATTGTGTTGAAGTTTTTTAAATGCTTTTCAATAATTTGGATAATTATGCAGTTTTATGACTTTATTAATGTGGTATATTATAATAATTGATTTTCATATGTTGACCTATCTGCTAAATTCTGTACTAGAATCTTGTTGAGGATTTTTGTATCAATATTCACAAGGGATATTGGTGTGGAGGTTTCTTGTACTGTTCTTGGCTTTGATAACATGGCAATGCTGGCCTCATAGAATGAGAGACAAATTCCTAGAAATGTACAATCTTCTAAGACTGAATCATGAAGAAATAGAAATATGAACAGACTGAGCACTAGTAGTGAAATTGAACCAGTAAGAAAAAAAGAAAACTCCCAACAAACAAGATCCAGGACCAGATGACTTCACAGGTGAATTTTACCAAATTTTACCATTTAAAGAAGAGTTAACACCTATTCTTCTCAAACTATTCCAAAAATTGCTGAAGAAGGAATGCTTCCACATTCATTCTTTGAGGCCACCACACTGATGCCAAAACCAGACACAGATACCACAAAAATAAAATTACAGGCCAATATCACTGATGAACATAGATGCAAAAATCCTCAATAAGATATAAACAAACTAAATTCAACAATATATTAAAAGGATAATATACCATGATCCGTTGTGATTTACCCAGGGGGTACAAAATAGTTCAGTATCTGTGAATCAATCAATGTGATGCACTGCATCGACAAATTGAAGAATAAAAGTCATATGATCATCTCAATAGATGAAGAAAAGGCTTTTGACAAAATTCAACTTTCATTTATGATAGAAAAATCTAAACAAAGTTGGTATAGAAGGAACACACCTCAACAAAATGCCCTATATGACAAGCCCACGGCCAATATCACACTCAAAAGGAAAAAGCTAAAAGCATTTCCTCTAAGATCAGGAACAAGACAAGGATGCCCATTCTCACCACTTTTATTTGACATGGTTTTGGAAGTCCTAGCCACAACAGTCAGACAAGAAAAAGAAATAAAATGAATCCAAATTGGATAAGAAGAAGTAAAATCAACACTGTTTGTAGGTGGCATGATACTATACATAGAAAATCCTGAAAATGCCACCAGAAAACTACTAGAATTTATCAATGAATTCAGTAAAGTTAGATGACACAAAATTTAAATGTAAAGATCTGTTGCATTTCTATACACTAACAATGTACTGTCAGAGAGAATAAGAAAACAATCCCATTTACATTTGCATCGAAAAGAATAAAATACCTAGGAATAAATCTAAGGAGGTAAAAAACCTGTACTTGGAAAGCTATAAGATACTGATGGAAGAAACTGAAGATGACTCAAACAGATGGAAAGATATCCCGTGTTCATGGATCAGAAGAGTTAATATTGTTAAAATGACCATAGGAAACACAAAAGACTGTGAATAGCCAAAACTATCTTGAGAAAGAACAAAGCTGGTGGTATTGCGCCTCTTAATTTCAAACTGTACTACAAAGCTACAGTAATAAAAACAGTATAGTACTGGCACAAAAACAGACACATAGATCCGTGGAACAGAAGAGAGAGTGCAGAAATAAACTCACACTTATATGGACAATTAACTTACAAGAAAGGAGGCAAAAATATATAATGGGAAAAAGACAGCCTTTTCAGTAAACAGTGTTGGGAAAACTGGACTACTCTCTCATGCTGTGCACAAAAATAAACTCAAAATGGATTAGAGACTTAAATGTAAGAACTGAAACCATAAAATGTCCGGAAGAAAGCATAGACAGCACACTCTTTGACATCAGTCTTAGCAGTACGTTTTTGGATATGGCTCCTCAGGCAAAGGAAACAAAAGCCAAAATAAACAAAAGGGACTACATCAAACTAAAAATTCTGCACACAAAGGAAATTATCAACAAAATGCAAAGGCCACCTACTGAATGGGAGAAGATATTTGCAAATGATATATCCAATAAGGGGTTAATATCCAAAATATACAAAGAACTCATACAACTGAACATCAAAGAAACAACCTGAGTAAAAAGTGCGCAGAGGACCTGAGTAGACATTTTTCCAAAGCAGATATGCAGATGGCCAACAGGCATATGAAAAGATGCTCAGCATCATTAATCATCAGAGAAACGCATATTAAAACCACAGGGAGATATCACCTTCTACCTGTTAGAATGGCTGTCATCGAAAAGAACACAAACAACAAATGTTGGCAAGGATGTGGAGAAAAGGAAACTCTCATACCCTGCTGGTGGAGATGGAAACTGGTGCAGTCACTGTGGAAAACAGTATGGAAGTTTGTCAAAATACTAAATAGGACTACCATATGACCCAGAAATTTTATTTCCTTGTATTTATCTGAAGAAAACGAAAGTGCATTTCCAAAAGCTATGTGCACCTTTGTTAACTGCAGAAATATTTACAATAGCCAAATATGGAAACAGCCTAAGTGCCCATCAATATATGAATGGATAGAGATGTGAGATATATGTATATGTGTGTGTGTGTGTATATATATATAGATATATAGATATATAAAATGAAATATTACTCAGCCATAAAAAAAGAATGAAATATTGCCATTTGGGATGCCTTGGATGAACCTAAAGGGTATTATGCTACGTTAAATAAGTCAGAGAAAGACAAACACTGTATGATTTCACTTATATATGGAATCTGAAAAACAAAACAAATGAACAAACAACAAAACAGAAACAGAGTCATAGATACAGAGAACAAACAGGTGGTTGCCAGAGGGGAGGGGGTGGGGGATTGAGAGAAATAGGTGAGGGAAATTAAGAGGTACAAACTTCCAGTTATGGTATGAAATGTACAGTGTGGGGAGTATAGCCAGTAATCACTAGATTTATTGTGGTGATCACTTTGAATGTATAGAACTATTGAACCACTGTGTTGTGCACTGGGAACTAACCTAGTGTTGTAGGTCAATTATAGTTCAAAAACAAATAATGAAACTCATAGAAAAAGAGATCAGTTTTGTGGTTACCAGAGGTTGGATGTGGGTGTAGGAATTGGATGAAGGTGGTCAAAAAGAACAAACCTCCAGTTATAAGATAAATAAGTACTAGGGATGTAATGCACATCATGGCAAGTATATTTAACACTGCTGTACGTTATATATGAAAGTTGTTAAAAGAGTACGTCCCAAGCGTTCTTATCATAAGGAACGATATTTTTTCTCTATTTCTTTGGTTTTGTATCTATATGAGATGACAGATGTTCACTAGACTTACTGTGGTCATCATTTCATGATGTATGTAAGTCAAATCATTATGCTGCACACCTTAAACTTACACAGTCCCATATGTCAGTTATATCTCAATAAAACTGCAAGAAAAGTAAAAAATAAAAATATTAAAAAAATATTAATTTCAAGATGGCAAAATTCACTGCACTCATTTTCAGTTTTCTGTCTTCTATTGTCATGGGCTGTATTACTTATTTTTAATCCCCAACTATAGTATATGTTAGAAATATTAGAAATGTTTTTTGAACAGGAAAGTTAGAAGACATACTTTTAATTTTTTTAAACTCAATTCTCCTTTTTAAAAATAGCCCCCAAAATAATTGGCTATTCTTCCTCCAGGGGTTCTGATACATCGATCATCAGAGTTAAGTCCAGCAAGGTATTTATGCTAAACAAACAGGAGTTTTATTTAATGAAAGCAAAACTACTCACCCATTAGTTTTGATCAATTGCTTTGTGGTCACTTCCATTAGACTGTTTAATTTGAACCACAATTAGATTTTATCCTTTTAAAAGATAAAGCAGATTCCTCAGCCATTAATTAAAGGGTCTGACTAAAGTTGGTTACAAGATGGATGTTATATACCTTTCACTGATGACCCAGCTGAGCAGAACAGTATCCTTCTGGTTTGAGAAGAAAATATAGTAACTCTAATAATGAAAACTTTAGTTTATTCCTGGAGCAGGTGGACAGGAATTCATAAAACGTTTCAGGTTTGCTACCATAACACTTGGCTCCGTGGGACTCCATAAGGAATCACACAGTGCATACCAACATGATAAATCCGTGAATGGTATTTTTTATTGGAATATAAATTCATATATATAATTTATAAATTGATTAAATGGGAATCGTGTCTAAATGATGTTCTGTAGTAAACCATTCTTGCCCCTCATTAAAGCGATGGAATGATATAGCAGTTCTCAACTGACCAGACTCCCTATGACTTATTTGTCTCAAAGGCAGTGGCAGACACAGCTCAAAAGAGGAAGTCTCTGCATGTTGGAGAGGTCAGACCCCAGAAATTACCAATAATACTCTCGTCCACTCTTAGCATCCTCCTGCCCTCCTCTCTTTATGAAGGAGTCTCAAAGGAACTTTCCCATTTCATAAAATCAAAACAAATATTTTGAATAAATCACCCAAATGGAGGAGATAAGTTGAACAGGGCATTTAAATTACCCAAAAGATCATGGGATCATATGTGAAAAGACCTATATTTGCATAACAAATAACTTACTTAAAAAATATTAAACTCCTACATGATATGCCATTTCTCTTAAATGCTGAAAGCTTCTTCTTTGCTAAAACTCAGGAAGGGAGTATAATACGCTGGTAACGAGCATGGACACAGGTGCTTGCTTCTTACTGCTACTAAGGACCTGGTGACCTTGTGCATATCATCTTAACCATTGCTGGACCCTCCTCTATAAAATGGTACCTTCTCATACGTTTGTGGTTAAAATTAAAAGAGATGATCATGCAAAGTGTCAAGCATGTATTAAGTATCCAGTACTTTTTACCTTTTCTTTTTTTTTAAGTTTTATTTTATATCGGAGTATAGTGATTAACAATGTTGCGTTAGTTTCAGGTGTACTGGCAAAGTGATTCAGTTATACGTATACATGTGTCTATTCTTTTTCAAATTCTTTTCCCATTTAGGTTGTTACAGAGTATTGAGCAGAGCTCCCTGTGCTGTACAGTAGGTCCTTGCTGGTTATCTATTTTACATATAGCAGTGTGTACATGTCAATCCCAAACTCCCAATCTATCCCTCCCCCCAGTCCTTCCCCCCTGGTAACCATAAGTTCATTCTCTAAGTCTGTGAGTCTGTTTCTGTTTTGTAAATAAGTTTATTTGTACCATTTTTTTAGATTCCGCTTATAAGCGATATCATATCATATTTGCCCTTCTCTGTCTGACTTACTTCACTTAGTATGATAATCTCTAGGCCCATCCATGTTGCTGCAAATGGCATTATTTCATTCTTTTTAATGGCTAATATTCCATTGTATATATGTACCACATCTTCTTTATACATTCATCTGTCAATGGACATTTAGGTTGCTTCCATGTCTTAGCGTTTTCTTTCTCATTGGTTGTGGTTCATTGTTTTTGCACAAAGTACTGTATAACATGAAGCCTACTGTCTACCCCTGCTTTGATTGTCCTCTGTGGCAAAAGGGGCATATCCTCATCATTATAGTAATTAAGGCAAAATGTCTGATGCAGGTGAGAAGGTGAAGGAAAGATGAAGAAACAAATCAATGGTAGGTGATATTTCCCTGTGAGGCTACATAGGTTTATTATGCTTGTGTTTGGCTTTAAAACCAGAAAAGGAGGTGGCATGGATATAATTAGAGAGAATCCCCTTATCCTAGTTCTTAGGAAAGTCTTATTGAATTCGTATTCACAGTACAGCCAAGCATACAGTAGAAAGGGATTACTGAACATTGTCTGGGGCATCTCCGATCCCCCAGAGCATTCAGGATTAGGTTAGAAGCAAGTTTTATTTTTTCAGTTTGGATGGAGATCATTGTAGTACAAAGTGGAAGCAAAGAAGATAAGAGGCATCAAACATATTGTTTAGATTATTTTATCTAATACCCATCAACATTTTTTGCCTTAGTAATTGGTCCATCCAGGGGAATGCATTCCCAACCCAAGACAATAAGAATGTTCCCCCTGAGGCTGGGCTAGAGAAGCTTCTCTTCTCCCTGGTAATGAATTTGAAGGTGTATTAGTCCAGAGCCACTATCAGCTGTGACCACTGCCAAATAGAGGGAACTGGTGTGAAACACAGGAAATGGTGAGAATATCCTGGCAGTGGCAGAATTTCTGTTTTCAGTCATCTCTATTCTTCTCAAGATAAGATCGATCAGGTTTTAAATTTGTGAATTACCCCTACAACCTTTTTATAAAAATTTTATTTATTTATTTTTTTTAACATCTTTATTGGGGTATAATTGCTTTACAATGGTGTGTTAGTTTCTGCTTTATAACAAAGTAAATCAGTCATACATAAACATATGTTCCCATATGTCTTCCCTCTTGCGTCTCCCTCCCTCCCACCCTCCCTATCCCACCCCTCCAGGCTGTCACAAAGCACCCCTACAACCTTTTAATAACATCTCATAATACCCTCAGTCCAACCTATCTCCTGCCATTTTGAATAGCTGGTAGGTGCCATTAAAAATAAAAAGATGTTTAAACTTTCAAGTCACCTACTATTTATTTTTGGTCTAGCATATAATAATTTTGGGGAAATATTCCATAGACTTTTGTAAAGAATGTAAATCATCATTGTTGAAGAGACTATTCTTTCCCCCATCAAATTGTATTTGATCTTTTGTGGAAAATAGGTTGACTAGAAATGTAAAGAATTGTTTCTGTGCTCTCAGTTCTGTTCCATTGATATATATGTTGATCCTTATGCAAATACTACACTGTCTTGATTGCTGTAGCTCTATAGTAAGCTTTGAAATCAGAAAGCGTAAATCCTCCAACTCTGTTCTTCTTTTTCAAGATTCTTTTAGTTATTGTTGGTCCCTTGAATTTCCCTTTGGAGTTTAGAATCAGCTTGTCAATTACAAAAAGCCAGCTGGTATTTCAATAAGTATTTTGTTGATTAAAAACATAGATCAGTTTGAAGATATTGCCATCTTAACAATATTAAGTCATCTTATTCATAAACGTGATGTCTTTTTGTTTATTTAGGTCATCTTTAATTTCTTTCAACAATGTTTTGTAGTTTTCAGAGTATATATTTTACATTTATTTTGTTAAATTTGTTCATATTTGTTCTCTTGATGTCACTGTGAATGTAATTGTTTTCTTTTTTTATAAATTTATTTATTTATTTGTTTATTTTTGGCTGTGTTGGGTCTTTGTTGCTGTGCGCAGACTTTCTCTAGTTGCAGCGAGTGGGGGCTACTCTCTGTTGAGGTGCGCGGGCTTCTCGTTGCGGTGGCTCCTCTTGATGGGAAGCACAGGCTCTAGGCGAGTGGGCTTCAGTAGTTGTGGCACACAGGCTCAGTAGTTGTGGCTCGCAAGCTCCAGAGCGCAGGCTCAGTAGTTGTGGTGCACAAGCTTAGTTGCTCTGCGGCATGTGGGATCTTCCCGGACCAGGGCTTGAACTCGTGTCCCCTGCATTGGCAGGTGGGTTCTTAACCACTGCACCACCAGGGAAGTCCCTGTAACTGTTTTCTTAATTTTCTTTTTTTGGATTGTTCATCACTAGTATAGAAATGCTATTGATTTTTATATATTTTGTGTTGATGTGGATCTTGCAACTTTGGTGAACTAATTTATTATTTCTAGTAATATTTTCATGATATTCCATAGGATTTTCTATATACAAGTTTCTTTCATCTGCAAATAGAGATAGTTCTACTTCTTTCCAATCTGAATGCCTTTTATTTCACTATATTGCTTAATTGGCCTGGATAGACCCTTAGTGGAATGTTGAATAGAAGTTACATGAGTGGACATCCTTGTATTGTTCCCGATCTTAGGGGAAAAGAATTTAGTTTTTCAATACCAAGTACGATGTTAGCTGTGAACTTCTCATAGGTGCCCTTTAACAGGTTGAGGAAATTTCCTTGTACTCCTAGTTTCTTGAGCATTGTTATAATAAAGGATATTGGATTTTATCAAATGCTTTTCTTGGGTGGTCATCATGTGGTTTTGTCCTTCATTGTATTAATGAGTTATTACATTAATCAATTTTCTGATGGTAAGACAACCTTGAATTCCCAGGATAAATCCCAATTTATAATGGTGCATAATATATACTTGTTACATGTTGTTGGATTCTGTGTGTTAGTATTTTGTCAAGGATTTTTGCATCTATATTCATAAGAGATATTGGTCTCTAGTTCTCTGTTGTTACGAGGTCTTTGGCTTTGGTATCAGGGTAATACTGGCTTTATAGAATGAGTTGGGAAGTATTTACTGCTTTTCTATTTTTGGAATAGTTTATGCATAATTGGTATTAATTATTCTTTAACTGTTTGGTGGAATTCACCAGTAAAGCCATTTGGGCCTGAACTTTTTTTGTGGGAAGTTGTTACATTACTAATTCAACCTGTTTACCTGTTATACGGCTATTCAGATTATCTGTTTCTTTCAGAGTCAGTAGTTTATGTTTTTCTAAGATTTTGTTCAGTTTATCTAAGTTATCTAAATTTGTTGGTGTGTAGTTCATAGTATTCACTTGTAATCCTTTTTATTTCTATAAGGTTGGTAGTAATGTCCCCTTTTTCATTCCTTATTTTAGTTATTTTAGTCTTCTCCCTTTTTTGCTGATCTGTCTAGCTAAAGTTTCACAATTTTGTTGATCTTTCACATAACTTTGGCTCACTGGTTTTCTCAATTGTGCTTTCATTATCTAATTCGTTAAATTTTGCTCTGATGTTTATTGTTTCCTTCCTTCTTCTGGCTTTAGCTTTAGTGTGCTCTTGTTTTTCCACTTGGGACCAGTTATTAATATTTTCAGCTTTTGATCCCAAGCACACAGGCAGTATAAATTCAGCCTCCAGATAAGCAAGGAGCTCATTACTCACCATCAGTTTGCGATTTTACTTTTTTGATTTATTATTCCCTCTTTATTTATTTGACCTAAAGAACTTTCTATTTTGCAAGACCACTTCTATCTATTTTTAAGCTAATGTTTCTAGGTAGTGCGGCAGGACGAATGTCTGTTACAAACCAATAATCCCACTCACATCACTTATAATTGCGGGTTAGTAGAAAGTTAGGGCTCAAAACTTCTTTTCTGCCCCAATAGTTGATCCTCAAGGATGAAGGAGAAGTAGACTGCTTGTGGTTAAGAAGAATTCTGCTTATGCCTTCCATACTGAAGAGTAGAATATGGTTTGGGGTAAAGTCTCCATAGTGGAAGATGTTTGCTTTGCAGAATTGAATATGAGATATAATTGTAGAGCTATTATTTTTCTGCAACCAAATTGTTTGACTCGATCTTCAAGTAAGCTTGTATATAACTTGCTCATTAAAATAAAAATGCTTTTATAATAAAGTATTAGAGTCAATAGTAGTAGATAATGATAAATTATTTTGGCAATCTCACTATTAATAAAGAAAAGCTCACAGAGAATGACACCATTTTCAGATTTTTGCTGTTGTTTTTATACAAATTGTTTGTAAATTATGGAATGGATATTTTAAAAAGATTAGTATGAACTAGAAGCTGGTAAAGTAAAATCTTTTTTATCTTCCAAACTTTTAATATCTTAAAAAAATCACTCTTCACTGTGTATCTCATTTCTTTGTCTACAAAATATGATTAATGACACTAATCTAGGGACAATTTATAGCAAAGATGCAAGAGATAGAGCAGAATCTGAAATGTAATTTTTGCCCCTTATCAAGGAAACTTTGTATAATAAAAGACTGCATTATTCAGATGCTGAATATCCCAAGTGCTTAATGTTATTGGAATTGTGGGTATGCTGTAGAAAGTTAAATAGTTCATCATGTGAAGTCTGCCTTTTTTTAAATTAATACTTTGTTTGGAGAGAAAGAGAAATCAACTAGATCAGGTGTCTCAAAACCATCTCATCCTTTTCATCCACCACATTTGTAAATGCTTTGCTCTAGGCTTTGCTTAATTATATTTTTGGGTTCTTGTATATTTTTAATCTAGCTAAAATAATGAGCATGCTTCCAAACACTGAATGCTAAGTAAAGCCTGTTTGTTGCCCTTGGAAAAGGTTCTATTGTCATATTGGGTGGCCCTGTATTTCCGCTCCCATCATTTTTTCCTGTGTAGCCAGGGTAGCGGCCCAGCTACCGAAGAAGCAGGAGCTGAGCAAAGAAAGGGAAGGTTTCAGTAAGTTCGATATTCATTGCTAACTGTTAAGAAATACACTTAGTCTTCTTAATTAGGTAGAGAAGAAAGAAGAACCAGTGAACCAATGTCTGGCTTTAGAACACTGTTAATCTCCAAACAAGACTTACCCTCTAGGTTTATACATGTATATTTTAGTATGATCTTAAAAAAAAAAATCCTAGATTTAACCTTTTCTTTTGACTCCTGGGCTTGAGGAAAAACCATATCCTCACCAATATGAAATGCAGAGTTTGAGCCTTTCCAATTTTTGAGCCTCCTTTTCTTTTTACCTAACTCAGAACCTTCCTGTCACACTGTTAGCCTGTTTTAAAAATCTTAGTAACAACCACATAACGCTTAGAATAACAAACATAACGGTAAGTTCTTTTGATTACTGGAACTGTGTTTTACTGTAGGATGCATGCACTAAATCTTTGTTCAACATATAAGTAGAAAAATATAAGTTTATGAAAAGTGCAAATTGCCTATCGAGAACATAGCAGCTGCCAGTTCAAGTCATTATGGTGGTTTTTGGTGGGAAGGATGTGCACAAGGAAAAAAGTTCAGGTGTCATCCATAGATCGTTCATGTCACAGGAAGAATGGGTCCAGTGTAGAAGCATTTTTTCTTATTTCCCAAAAGAAAAAAATCAGAAAACCAAATGAGATACCCATTTATATTAATATTGGTTCAAGCTATTCTTTGTTTGCTTGTTTGCAAAAGCAGGAACAAAGAAGTGAATAATTTCCCAATGTAGTCATCATCAGGCACGTTCCTCTGCTACGACCTGGATGCTGAACAAGTTAAATATAAACTTTGGGAAAGAAGACAGGTAAAAATCATCACCTTGGCTGAAATTTCCTACTTCCTGTCACCAAAAGCAGTTCACAAATGCAAATAAATGAGAAAATATAATGTGTGATTCTATTCTTGTCCTTTGATAGAAGAGGAACTTCTAACAAGAAAATTTTACACGTTAAAGGAAAAAGCTCACTGAAATCCTCTACCATCTAAAATACAACAATAACCATTGCAATAACACTTCATTGTTCAGGCCTTGCTAAGTCCCATATAGAGGAAGTTAGACCTTTATTCTTGACTCTTATAAAAGCAGAAATGGACAAGAGAAATGAACACTTTTAGTCTCTTAAGAGTGTATGATTTATGGTCTTCCAAATCAGTAGTTTTCAAGGGTGATAATCAGTAGGACCTCCACTTTTCATACTACGGTGTCATTACAGTTTCCACAAAACTACTGCCATTTCAGTCAGTCACAAAGCATTACCGTGTAAGTGTTTATGCTATAGCAAATACTGAGCCCATTGTTGGGTCTACAAAAGTACACTTAGCTCTCTTCTTGCCTTCAAGGTGATTGCCTTAGTCCGTTTGAACGGCTATAACAAAATACCAGAGACTGGGTGACTTGTAAACAACAGACATTTATTCTTATCCTTCAGGAGGGTGGGAAGGGCAAGATCATAGTGCCAGCAGGTTCGGTTTGGTGGCTGGTGAGGGCCCATCTCCTGGTCCATAAATAGCACTTTCTTGTGTTCTCACATGGTGGACGGGGGTAGAAAGTTCTCTGGGACCTCTTAAAAGGATCCTACTCCAATTCATGAGGACTCCACCCTCAGGACCTAATGACGCCCACAGACCCACCTCCTAATACTATCACCTTGGGGGTTAGGATTTCAACATATACATGTTGGCGTGACACGTTTAGATCATAGCAGTGATGTTCTGCTGGGGAAATAGACAAGCAAAGAGGCCTTTACGGGGAATGTTTCCAGTGCTACAACCAGGGATTTGACAGGGTGCTGTTTGGGTAAACTTGTGGGGTACCCAGTTCATTTTTGAGGAGTCTAGGAATGTATGGGGGAAACGTGGCTTTTAAACTGAAAACTGGAAGACAACTAGAAAGTAATGAGTTATGGAAAACCAAAAGCAGACAGGACTAAGGCATTCAGAGCAATAATTATATCCAAATTGTTGGTTTCTTTTGTTATTTTTTTCTCTAATTTTTTACATTCTCTTTATATGTCCTTAAGTAGACTTAAAATGCTAGCACTTAACTTATACAAACCAAAGTAAACAGATGAACTCTCTTTTATACATTAGCACCCCTAATTTCTCTGACTAGAACTTCTAGTACTGTATTGAATGTAAGTGACAAGAGGGAGAATCCTTGTCTTATTCTTGGTCTTAGAGAAGAGTTTTCAGTTTTTGACAGTGGAATATGATGTTAGCTGTGGTCATTTCACGTATGACCTTCACTATGTTGAGGTACATTCCTTCTATGCCTAGTTTGTTGAGAGTTTTTATCATGAAAGTGTACTTAACGTTGTCAAGTGCTTTTTCTGCATCTATGGCGTTGAGCATATGAATTTTATCCTTCATTCTGTGAATGCAGTGTATCACATTAATTGATTTTCATATGTTGGAACTACCTTGTGTCCTAGGAATAAATCCCAATCATGGTGTATGATTCTTTTAATGTGCTGTTGAATTCAGTTTGCTAGTATTTTGTTCAGGATTTTTGCATCTGTGTTTATTGGGAACATAGGCCTATAGTTTTCTTATAGTATCCTTGTTTGGCCTTAGAATTAGGGTAATGCTGGATTCATAAACATGGTTTGGAAATGTTCCCTTCTCTTCTATTTTTTGGAAGAGTTTGAGTAGGATTGGTATTAATTCTTTAAACGTTTGGTAGAATTCACCAGTGAAGCCATCTGGTCCTGGACTTTTGTTTGTTGGAAGGTATTTGATTACCCATTAAACATCCTTACTAGTAATTGATCTGTTCAGATTTTCTGTTTCTTCATGATTCAGTCTTGGTAGGTTGTATGTTCTGAGAATTTGTTCATTTCTTACTGGTTATCCAGTTTGTTGATGTATGATTTTTCTAATAGTCTTTTATTGGGTGAATGACTTGAATAGACATTTCTCCAAAGAAGACATACAAATGGCCAACAGGTATATTAAAATGTTCTCACTCACAAATAATCAAAGAAATGCAGATCAAAGCTATGGCTATCACCTCACACCTGTTAGAATGGTCATTATTTTTTAAAAGATAAGTGTTGGCAAGGATGTAGAGAAATCAGAATGCTTCCACTCTTGTTGAGGATATAAAATGGTTCGGTCACTATGGACAACAGCATGGAGATTCCTCAAAATATTAAAAAGAGAATTTTCGTATGTTTCTGCAAGCCCACTTCTGGAACAGAACAAAAGAATGGAAATCAGGATATTGAAGAAATATCTGCACTCATGTTCATTGCAGCATTATTCACAATAACCAAGGTAGGGAAAACCCCAAGTGTCCATCAGTAGATGAATGGATAAAGATAATGTGGTATAGGGCTTCCCTGGTGGCGCAGTGGTTAAGAATCCTCCTGCCAGTGCAGGGGACACAGGTTCAAGCCGCGGCCCGGTAATATCCCACATGCCGCGGAGCAACTAAGCCTGGGCTCCACAACTACTGAGCCAGCGTGCCACAACTACTGAAGCCCGTGTGCCTAGAGCCCATGCTCCGCAACAGGAGAAGGCACTGCAGTGAGAATCCCATGCAGCGCAACGTAGAGTAGCAACGAAGACCCAATGCAGCCAAAAATAATAAATAAATAAATTTATAAAAGAAAAAAGAAAATGTGGTATTTACACACAGTGAAATGCTATTCAGCCTTAAAAATGGAAGGAATTCCTGCCATATGCAACAACATGGATGAACCTGAAGAACATTATGCTACATGAAATAAACACAGAAAGCAAATACTGCATGATTCCACTTACATGAGGTATATAAGATAATCAAACAGAGAAACAGAAGCAGAGTATTAATGGTTGCCAGTATTTGGGGTGGGGAAAATAGAGTTGATGCTTAATGGATATAAAGTTTTAGTCATATAAGGTGAGTAAGTTCAAGAGATCTACTATACGACATTGTGCTTGTCATGAACAGTACCCTACTGTGCACTTGAAAATTTGTTGAGGGTACGTCTAATGTGTTCTTACCACCAAAAGAAAAAAAAAGAGTAGGTTAGATTTAGCCCATGTACTGTAGTTTGCTTGCCTTCTTTACGGCATGCCTTTGTAGCAAAGTCACACTCGTGATTTTATTAAATTTCTTTACTTTTCTTACTTTTTCCTACTTTCCTTATTTAATCTTCTTGTTCTCTTTTTCCTCTCTTGTGTTATGTTATTTGGTTTTTTATGTAACCGTGATGCCTTTCTAGTATTTTTGAAGCCAAGTAAGTAATAAATACATAAATTCAAATTTAGAGTAAAAAAAGAATAATAACACATTTTAAAACACCTTCAAAAGAGAGATTAAGTACATGTGCAAGGTGGAACCAGTGACATTTGGAACCGTTTGATATCATGATCCCAGAATATAGACACAAATGGAAAAATGAATTAAAAACTTAATAGTACGTATTATTGAAATCTGGCTGGAAATAAGAGCACATGAGAATCCCCAAAGTGGAAAGTAAGTTTATTAATCTTGAGGGAAAGGAAAGTTATTTTCTGAACCAGAAAAAACATCACTTCAGGATACCAAGGAGTTACCAAAAAACAGTTTTACTGCCTGAATAAACTTTAACATTTATTCATTAACAGAGTTATTTTGTAAAAATACATAAAATGGAATTAGTGTCAATGGTAGGTAGTTTAATTAGTGAATATTCATTTTTAGTAAGTGTACATTTTTAACACTAAGATGCTCATACACTTTCTTAAAAATCTTTTCCATCACTTATGAGATATGTATAACCTTAACTAAGAATACACTTAATAGTTGGTGCATCAAAATCCAACAGATAGTACAGAATTGCTGGCTGTGCTTTCCTTGCAAAATCACAAGTCACAGCAGGGTGGTCTGTAGTTAATATTAAATTTTTGAAAGAGCTAATAGTTAAGGTACAAGAAATGACCTTTTTTATAGCACTGACTTACCACAATTCTTTCTTTTAGGTGCTTAAAATAAAAGCTTACTTGAAGGGGACTAAAATAAAAAGCAAACTTCTTTTGAAGAGAAAGGAAAGGCTATATGAGAATAATTTACTTATATGAGTGGTTGCATATTTGGTAAAATTCCCTTCAAACCAAATGATCCTTCCATGCCTTACTTATTAACGTGGAAAAGAAACAGAATGACTCTTCTTTTGATCTGAGCTGCATCACTGCTGCTCTGCTGATTAGACAACCTGCTTCTTCCTCATTTATCACTTTAATGTTACTGTTAGTATAAATGACTGGTCTGCAAAACTAAAACACAATTAGAAATCGTGAGGCTGCTTCCAGAAGTGCTAGTGTGAGCCACAGCGCCAGTCCTCCATTTATCACCATCTGCTTTCATAGAGCAACATCCACTTCATTTATCACCTGATCTCTTTCTATTATTTCTTTCATGGGAGGGTGTCTAATCAGCATTATTTATCTCAAATTGTATTTTCTTGAAAACTTTTAAGAAGCTCCTAACAGGGGCACAATTACTGTACTCATTTAAGGAAACACCCAGCTCCACAAGACAGAGGTTCATATTCTGATCACCTTTTTAAAAAGTGAATGATTAGGAGATATTCTAAAGAAAGATTAAATTACATGCTTGTGTAGCTTCCTGCTTTTGTGTGTGTTAGCCAAAAGGGCACTCATGAAAATGAATAAACTAATGAAATGCAACTTATTAATTGATGTAATCAGTAAAAAATGAGTGGTTAAAGGATGATTCTGTGGTTCCGTGGTTAATAAGGAAAATGAAGAGTTAAGAATTGTGGGAACTTTTCAACGACTCTGTCAGGTTGCTGAGGATTGTAGGTTATCCATACTGCAAAGTTATCCACAGCTGGGAGAAGTGCTGTCTTTATCACTTACCGACCAGCTACCCATTTGCTTTCTCACTTCCTCCAAAAACCAGGAACAGAAATAATCATCAGTATGTTTAACATAATAGAAAAGATCAGAGATTCTTGGATAAAATGGCTATTTTTACAACTTTTCCTTCTGTGACGATATATTTCTGCTAACAGGGCACTCTCCCTTTCGTACTTTGAAGTTCATATCGGAGCAGTGCTTTATTTGGCCTGTTCAAGTGGCAGTGGCAATGTAAAAACACTGATGAAAAACAAATAGGTAAATAAAATTAGAGCAGGACTCAAGAAAATTAATTCTAATCCAAGTTCTGGAACCAAGAAGTTGGTTCTGCATAAACTTCTATGGTTCTGCATAACTTCTAAATCTCTATGGAATTAGGATATTAGGAAAAGTGTTTTCCATTCTAGTAACCTTTAAATCATTTTTGTCATTTTCATGTTCAAATATAAAAACAACACACATAGATATGCAAGACACTTTTCTAAGAACTTTAGATATATTAGCTTATTTAATTTTTATGGTGATGTAGGTAGCCTCATGATCCTCATTACAGATGCAGAACCAAGGTTTCAGTGCCAGTAAAGGCAGAACCTGGATTTCAATCCAGACAGGCCAGTTTCAGGATTTATATGGTTATTCACTGCATTGTAATGCAATTTATTGAAACTTTTTCTTGATATCAGTTCTCATCAATAAAGTTTTTCCTTTTTTATTTTAATAAATTTACCTCAAAGAAACCTTGTGTCCCAATCGTAAATGGAAATCCAATGTCATCAACACAGAAGATTACACATTAAAAAGATACAATGTAAGATTGTTAATTTAAAAATAATAACACAGAAGGAATAATAAATCTAATTATAGCAGAGGAGAACGAGATGGATTTGGCCCAGATTTCAGAGTGGTTTCATTGCACATTGGGAAGACAATTTCAGTGCTCCAATTTCCAGTCCAGAGTTCTGTTCACCACATCCTTGGGAATCCTTTCTCATGTCATTAGCAGTTGATCATTCTGCTGGCTCCCCATCAGGGTCTCTATTTACCAGGTCTCTATTTACCTCCACGCTTAGTTGCATTTCCTATTTCTCTGCCTCTGAAGGCTATAATGCTCATTTCCGTTTCTGCCTGCTTTCCCATTTCCTATCCCACATGCCTTCTCAAACATTCTTCTCTTCTATTATCTGTGGGGTGTGGCTCCTTTCCTTGGGCACTGAATTCTACAGCCAGAGTCCTTGGAGTGTCATGGAAGGACTGAGAAGTCAGTGTGAATCAGTAGAGCTCATGGCCCTCTTCGGTTCTTTGTCCATCAGCCCACATCCCTGGACATGTTCTCATTCTCCCCCTCCCCTCCCCCTCCCCTCC
>NW_020837967.1:20320807-20371172 GCF_003676395.1 Aethalodelphis obliquidens | reverse complement strand
TTTTTTTTTTTTTTTTTTGGCCACGCCGCGTGGCTTGTGGGATCTTAGTTCCCCAACCAGGGATTGCACCTGGGCCCTCGGCAGTGAAAGCGCCGACTTGTAACCACTGGACCATCGGGGAATTCCCTGCATTTATGCTTTTCAGTCTTCAAAAGCTCTTTGACATGTATGATCTTGTCACCAAAGAAGTATTTTGGTACGACTCCCTGCAAATCCCAGTGTGATGTCGTAACCATAAACTTCGCCATTTTACGTGATACTCTCTATAGATAACTGATCAGCGCAAACGGTTTTGTACCCCTTCCCCTCCCCCCAGGCATGGACTGAAACCCCACCAGGGATTAAATTTATGACTTTGCTTTTCTTCAGAGCCAAACACTCAGTCCTTGCCGTGAGATTCCCATTCTTCTCATGTTCCTGCCTCTTAGCTGATTAGCTCTTCCTTCCCCTATGATAGAAGCTTTGGAGACAGGAAAAATAGCAGTTTCCTGTTCCGCCTGGACTGTTTATTATGTTTAATTAACTCCTCTATGGTGATTTCTATTTGTATTGGCCAGGATAACATTCATACTTGAAAGCTTAGTTTCCAACGATGGTTATATTCTATTTCCCAAAGCAGGTCTGACTTTTGTGATTTACTCCACAAAAAAGGCTGCTACCTCCTCCTGCCCAGGAGGCATCACAGGTGGTGGCCACCACTTGGGCATAAAAGACAATTAAGTTCCCACTAGGGAAGTGAAAAGGCAGATCTGTCACTGTCAGTGTCTGTGATGCAGATGTATGTGTGACAAACAAAAAGAGAGAGCGGTGGTAGATTAAGTTTCAAAGCATAATAAAAATTTAAGATCTAATACACAAAGAATTATCATGCTTTTAGGGTTTTCTTCACCTGGTGTGAAGTAAGATTTAAAGAAGGGATTGACTGGGCAAGTCCAGAGTTTCTGGTTTTGCTGCTGTATGTCTCTCATACACTTGTCCACGTGGAAAATATCCTTCCCGAAAAAAAAAAACAAAAAAGTGCCTTCCCGAAAGAGTCCGGTCTTCTGGAAAGTTTTCTTCACTGTGATAACAACCACAGTCAATGGACATCGGGAAGTTAGGTAAATGCCACTTCTTCCTTAGGAAAGAACCAGCAAACTGTGAGCACCCCCTATCTCTCTTCTCCAACTGCATCCGCCAGATCCTTTCAGTTGTAAGTACAGAAAGCCCAATTCAAAATGGCTAAAAGAGGACTTCCCTGGTGGCACAGTGGTTGAGAGTCCGCCTGCTGATGGAGGGGACACGGGTTCGTGCCCCGGTCCGGGAAGATCCCACATGCCGCGGAGCGGCTGGGCCCGTGAGCCATGGCCGCTGAGCCTGTGCTCCGCAACAGGAGAAGCCCCAGCAGTGAGAGGCCCGCATACCGCAAAAAAAAAGAAAAAGAAAAGGAGTTTATTCACTCAACAAGTAAAAGTCCCAGGGAGACACTGGCTGCATTCAGGGGCTCATATCACTCTCTCCATCTGTAAGCTCTGCTTTGCTCTGTTTTGTCTCCACTCTTAGTTTCTTACATCATGGTGGCAAGATGGCTGCCAGAGGTTGCGATGTTTTAGGCTCTCCTCTCATTAACCCCAGCTGGAAAAGCCCTTCTCTCTCTCAAGAGTTTCAAATTCTAAAAACGTTCTGGAATTGAGTCTGATTTGGACTGACTGGATCGTGGTCCCACCTCTGAACTGGCTAGAGAGGGGGGCTTCCATGCTGATTGGCCAGACGTGGATCACATGTCTACCCTTGGAGCCAGCCCTAAATCACCTGGACTGAGAGGAAAGTGAGGGTAGATACTTTAGGAAAGTACCGGTTCCACCACCAAATGCAGGGAGACTGGATGCCCCACAGGCAAAACAATGAACGTGGGCTGTGATCAAGTCACAGCTGCAGCTGCCTCTATGGAAAAGAAGTTGAATAGTTTGTTTTAACATATGCAACTTTTTTCTAGAGCTTCTGAGGCAGATTTTACTCAATCCACCCAGTTAAAATCTCTCCCACTTCTTTCTTGGATGGCTGTGCCCATTTCTGCATGTCTGTAACTCATGTATAATTTCTCACTTGCAAGTACTATTTCTTTCATGTCAGTGGGCAGTGGATCACCATCTCTCCCAGGTTTTAAAATCTTTTATTCTTATGCAAGCTTTAAAGAAAGCTGTACCATAATTTTTGGTGTATGGGTGTGAGTGTTTGGGGGGCAAAATTTGATAGAAATGATTTCAAAGTTCAAGGTTAGATACCCTGTAGGAATCACATTCAAGACTCAGCCACAGGTACCTACCTGTTCTGGACTTCAGGCCTCAGTCTAGAACATAAAGTTCCAAGGACACCAAGAAAACGAAATGCTTTATTTTCTCTCCAGTATTCCAGATTTAATTTGCAAAACATTTTGTGTAATGATATTTATAAAAGTACCAATTCCAGATTACGTTTCACTTTCTGTGGCTTTGTTAAGAGGGAAAGAATCCTCATATTCTGACAACTTACTATTTTTTTTAATGTGAACTGGTAAATAAATTAACATTAAAGCCTCCAGATTGTGGGTCCAATGTCTCTCTCCCTCCTTTTTTTTAATATAAATTTATTTTATTTTTGGCTGCGTTGGGTCTTTGTTGCTGCACGTGGGCTTTCTCCAGTTGCGGCGAGCGGGGGCTACTCTTTGATATGGTGTGTGGGCTTCTCACTGCGGTGACTTCCTTACTGTGGAGCACGGGCTCTAGGTGCACGGGCTTCAGTAGTTGTGTCACGTGGGCTCAGTAGTTGTGGCTTGCGGGCTCTAGAGCGCAGGCTCAGTAGTTGTGGCGCACGGGCTTAGCTGCTCCGCGGCATGTGGGATCTTCCCGGGCCAGGGCTCGAACCCATGTCCCCTGCATTTGCTGGCAGATTCTTAACCACTGAGCCACCAGGGAAGCCTCCTCCTGCCTTTCTCGGCTGGTCCTCAGCCTGCACGTTGCTAAAGACAGCCTGGCTGTTCTCCCAGCCCTGTTATCCTTACCTGGGCTCTCTCCAGTATGAGACTGGACCACGTGACAGGCCGAGGAAATGAGCCCAGGGACTGTTGATTTCCACTCTCCTCCAGGAAGCACCATCTTAGTCCAGGAGGCATCGATTTCCCTCATTCCTGGCATCCAGGAGACTGTGTAGGGTCCACAGCCCGGCAGAAGGGATTATGAACAAGAAACTGCTAAGTCACATGAGTGACTATTCTAGAAGGAACAGCAGTGAAAGCATCTCCACTTCATTTGAAGAGTCGGAGCCAGGAGCACCCCAGGGAACTCCCAGCAGACCTCACAGGGCAGGTATAAGGCCAAGCCAGTGGTCCCCACCACTGTCCAGGAAACTTCCCATCTTCAGAACCAGCCTACTTCTGCAGGGGAAAAATGACCACTATGCATACAGACAGCTGCTACCAAAGTCAGGCTCCGTCCTTTATCTCACCGAATCCACGTGACAACACTTGGACAGAGGTACTACTCTTTTCATCCCCATTTGACAAAGGAGCAAAGCAAGGTGAGGAACATCACAGAAGTCCAAGCCCAGTCCGCCCGAGTCGGCGCTCAGGCGTTTAACCATCATGCTCCCTGCCTCAGTGGAGAGAGGGTTTACTGTATACGGGAAGATACTGGGGTGCTTCCAAATAAGGTTCCCAGCGAAGGAATCCTATATTTAGCAAGGCACTGATTGGGGCTGGGTGAAAGGGAAGTCTCTAGGTTGTGGGATTTTTCAGTCCGTTTGTTTGATGCTTTTTGTTAGCTTAGGAATGTTACCTTTTATGCCCCTATTGTATGCCTTCCCACCGGGGTTCCTGGGAGTCAGCTGTCAGTGTGCTCAGAGTGAAGATCTGGGCTCTTCCATGTGGCTTGGACCCCATTCCTTTTCCCTTCAAGGACACCTGCCTCATAACTAGATTTCTCCCTGTGTCCCCTCATCCCTGGGAACAGGCCATCCTCCTCAGGGAAATATACCGGGGACCACTGCTCATACATCTGTCAACACCTTCACCCCATGTAAAGGCAGATTCTTGGGAAGAGGGGTCGAGCAGAGGGTGTGGGAGAGACATGCTTAAGTCTTGCAGAGTGGTGACTCAAAAAAAAAAAGTTCTTTGAAAAGAAAATATTTTTATTTAGATGAAAATGCTGGTGTTATGTAACACCTTTCTTTAAAAATAGTTGAAAGAGGGACTTCCCTGGTAGCACAGTGGTTAAGACTCCATGCTCCCAATGCAGGGGGCCTGGGTTCAATCCCTGGTCAGGGAACTAGATCCCACATGCATGCCACAACTAAGAGCTGTCCTGCCACAGCTAAAGAGCCAACTAAGGAGCACATGTGCCACAACTAAGGAGGCTGCCTGCCACAACTCAGGCCTGGTGCAACCAAATAAATAAAATATTTAAAAAAATTATTTTTAAAAAGTCATCTACTTCTCTTTTAAAAAAATAGCGGAAAGAATAATTTTTGAATAAGATCATATGTGCACCAAAATCTCATATTCCACGTGACAACTTGCATTTCCTCTGAGTAATAACCAATCAATCAAATCTATGTATACCAGCCAATCGGTAAGTCAGTGGCTTTGCGGAAAGTCAGCTCCAAGCAGGGCATCGTTGGGAGCTTGAACGAGCCACAAAGATGTCGAAAAGGAGGTTCCTTCAGAGCCTGTAAGTTGGGAAGATAAGACATTGCTGTGGAAAAGTTATCATGCTCAGATTTTCAGATATACTATTTTGAGTTTATTTCAAATGACTGAAGGGTGCCCTCTTTTGAGAAGATTCTGGAGTTACTGTCTACATAAACCTTTACCCTAAATACTGATGTCAGAACTCAAGAATCGTGTGCTTTCAGATTGGGATTGACACATACACACTACTCTATATAGAATAGATACCTAATAAGGACCTACTGTATAGCACAGGGAACTCTACTCAATACTCTGTAATGGCCTATATGGGAAAAGAATCTAAAAAAGAGTGATGTATGCATATGTATAACAGATTCATTTTGCTGTACACCTGAAACCAACACAACATTGTCAGCCAACTATACCCCAATAAAGTTATAAAAAGAAGAATCATGTGCTTTCAGACGTCAAAAGTTTACACAAACATTCCCAGATAGCAGCACCAGATGTTACAGTTTTGACTATTACAAACAGACAGCATGCACTTTGGCCAACGCTGACCCCAGCTCACTGCGCAACCCCACTCTGCATCTTTTCTGTACATGGTCTAAACTCATGTGTTGAAAGCAAATGTTTGCAACTGGTGGGAGCAGGTGGTTATAATGATAACTAACTGTACAAAGCGGTTCGTGAGTGCGGTGAACCTTATGTGCCAGGCTGAGGACACAGTAGCGACGTGACCTGATCTGCATCTTGAAGGATAGGAAAGGATGAGAGGATAAGCATCAACACCAGTCCCACGGCGGGAAAGGCTCAAGTTCAGGGGCCAGTTCAAGACCTGCCTGTCTGAGGAGGGATCTCTGAAGAGTAACTGTGAGAGGGAAGCCCAGAAGATGGGAAAGTATCTTGAGTTACCTTCTAAAACTTCGGACCCATGGTAAGGACTCAGTCAGTACCTGCCAATTCATATATCAGTCCAAGGTAGCCGAGCGATATTTAGACTGACTGGAAGAAAATATTTCTTCAAGGTTAGACACAATTTTTCACTTTGGCCAATAGTTATTGACCACCTATTTTGTGGCAAATATTTTTTCCAGACGCCGGGAATTATGTCAGTGAGTTGGACAAACACCCTGTTCTCATGGAGTTTATATTTTAGTGAGAGTGGCTGAACGACTAAATTAACATTACAATAATTAATATTTAAGCCCCTTGTATTGTCTGAGCAGACAAATCACCTCCTCATCCCCACTTCCATGTTTAAGGGGCCTGTAATGAAGGGCACTGCTGGAGGCAGAGAACCTCCGTTTAATAATTAAACAGGCATTAAGAGAAATGACCTGGCAGCAGGTAGCTTTGGGTCCAGAGCCTCAAAACTAAGCAGAGAGGAAATGACAAGAAAGGAAATGAGTAAGAAAGTACCACTGGGAAAGAGTTCACCTGAAATTGACCAGAGCTGAGGGGAAGGGAGGCTCTACAGCACAGCACAGCTTTCCTCCCTGTTCCAGGTACAGAAGGAGCCACACAACAAGAATTCGATTGGTGTTAATTACCTAATCCATTTTCTCCATTAGCTTCCTGTCTTTTCCCTAACTCTTTAAGTTTTTGCGCAGCCTAAAAGTTGAGAATTACATTTTATTTGGACATACGGAGGACATACTGAGGACTTAAGCCCAGGAGACAGCCTCTCAGATAGCTCTGAGGGACTGTCCCAAAGAGGCAAGAGAGGAGCCAGGACGTAGAGGAGTGTTTGCAAAAAACAACCACCCCCAAACAAGCAGTTGGAACATCAAAAGATTACTGCTAATGAAAGAAACACCGGACATCTCAAGTTAATGAATTTAGCCCACTTCTGTATATGGGAAGATGCAAGAGTCTGGGCTCACTGAAATCGTTCCTTTGATCTGCACCTTAACTATCTGGGGCCAGTATCCTGCTTTTCTCCATCCTGAATCCCCTCAGGGTGCACAGTCTGGGGGTGGCTGCGGCGGCCTTGATGGCCGCAACATCCTTTGTTTACTGATTTGGCAGGTGACATTCTCTGTCCACAGAAGCTGACTTTCCTACTTTCCTCGAGCCCTCCTTGACTCTATGACAGTAATTCCACGGCCAGCAAAGGGTTGAACTGGAAGATTCTCCTTGCTCTAATGGAACAGGCAACCAGATTCTCAGGTACCCACCAGCCTTTGAATATCCTCAACAGCCAAGACCTATTGATGCATCCCAGAGTCTTCTAGTGACTCCGGGGCACGCAAAGAACAGTCATACAGGGGATCTGAAATCACACTGCCAGAGATTCACTCTTGTAGGCTAATACACATTTGCAACTTCTCACATGAAGCTGAAAGAAGATCTTGTGGGAAAGTCACATGGATTGACATGGGTGTGACTCACCAATAGAGGGGAACGTGGGAGTGTTATGGTTAATGGGACACATCAATTCCTTCTCAGTAATTTCTTTACCTTTCTCCTTTGTCTTTTGCAAATGGATGGCCAACAGGTTCTAAAAAAATGCTGAGCCCTTCCAATTTCCACCTCTGGCTACATTTTATCTGACTTTAATAAAAGCAACAGCAAACAGGAGTTGGAATGTCCATGACACACTTCCTGATCTGTACAAACCTCATACTAAATTTGTTATTCACAGGCAGCTTCTTACTCAGGGGCAGAAGAGGGGGAACAGGAGGGTAGGAGGAGAAAGGGGAGAAGGAAGGACAACGCCTCTGGAAATAAATTCAGACAATTAAAATTCCACCACATGGGCAGCAACGTCAGGAAAGATTTCAATGGAAGAAATGATCTTGGCCTAAGAAACCTTGACACAGAGCCTCTGACATCAAGGTTTCTGGAAAAACTCAGCCAGGAAAAGTTTCGTATATGGCATCGCTGCTTTTGGCAGAGAACTCGAAAATGGAAATGAAATGCACAGGCAGGCCACTTCTAAGCAATTTCAAGTAAGTACAGTCATAATTCATCTTTAGTCAAACAATGTGAGATTTTAATAAGAGCAACAGGAAAAGTTCTAGAAGGAAAGAACACTTCTGATTTCCATTGTTCTGCAAACACTCCCTCCCAAGCAGTGATTTATTTCACCCCCCCATCCCCACCCCAGTTACTAAGTGGGAGTCTGGTTTCTGGAACAGGAGAGAAGGTAAACCATATTCTTTTATTCCAGTAGAGGAGAAGGGTGATTATTTAATTCTTACATAATTCTAGGCAGACGATATGCACAGTGCAGTTGTTTATGTGATTTTGCAGAATTTGTGCTTTCTTAGCCTCCCACCCAAGTAGCTGGAAAACATCCACATGGGGAGCCAATGCTCATGGGGGCCTCAGCTCTCTTTTTGGCTTTGAGATGGTGCACTGTGCAAAGTATTTAACCTCCTTCTGTTTCATCTGCAAGATGGGATGGGACTGGTCGTTCTGAAACTATTTATACAAGCCTCAGTGTTGCTATCAAGGTATAGAAACTGTTTCTAAACTGCCATGTCATCCACAGAAATTCTGTCACATGCACAATAATAACAACCATTATCTTGAGCATCTACAAGTCCTGATTGTGACCCGAACTTGAATAGACTCATCACTTAGTGTTTACTTAGACTTCTCCCACTCTTAAAAGTTCTAGATCTCTACACTAGAATAGATATAGGACCCCAAATACCAGTGTTTTGGGTGAACACTGAAGCTTGGGGGGAAAATGGTATAGAACAAGGTTTTTTGCTTTTTAAAAATTTTATTTTGAATAATGATAGACTCATAAGAAGTTATAAAAATGGTGCAGAGAGGTCCCTTACCCCCTACGCCCGGTTCCCCGCCCCCAGCATCCCCCAGTTGTAACATTTTATATAACTATAGCACATTATCAAAACCAGGAAATTGACATTGGCACAATACCATTCATTAGATACTGTTAACTGGATTCGGACTTTACTGCGATTAGAACCCGTTTCTAAAACAATGTGGACACAGCTAGAGGTAACCTGAGTCATTTGCATGAGATTTATTCTTGGAGGGAACTTGCTACAGGGAATTTGAGTTTGCTGTCATCAGACCCAGATACTATGGGCAAATTATTTGTCAGTGAGCCTCAGTTTGTTCATCTGTAAAATAGGAATAATAATACCACCCAAGTAAGTTGTCATGAGGAAACACCTCCAGTCCAATGAGTGGCATATATAATACTAGGAACTCCAAATATAATACTGTCCTTGGTTCCCTCATGAGACCTGACACTTCAGCACCCAGGATTCTGTAGGAGTCCCAGGTGCTCTCCCAATAATAACCTGGTTTTCGGTTATTCTTGTTATCATTATTATTTTGCTCAGGCTAGTGCTGTCTCTTATAATCAACATCCCTGACAAAGGCACATCCTCAAAAGATATGAAGTGAGAAGTTTCAACTCCGGGTTGGGCTTAATGTCACTTCTCTTAGAAGCAGCCCCTTACCCCAAGAAAGTGATTTGAAAACTTTGGGTCCGCCCTGCTCCAAAAGCCATCCTCCACCAAGCAAGCTAGCTGGCCTGGACTCTTCGTGCTCCTGGGGGCAGGAACCCAAGCTGGACTTGAGGACCGACTGATCTGCATGGTCCTCTCTATGCTCCCCTCCCCTGGCTCTGATGTGTACCCTGGAATTACCCTAAGGCTTTGACGCTGGATGTTAGAGGAGGAGGCATCAGCCAGTCCCTAATTGTGGGTCTTCTTTGCCACCTTCCCGACTACTTGCCACCCTGTGCAGGTGCCCAATTTGCACTAATTGCAGCCTTGGTCCTGAGGGTGCCGCTAACACCCACAGGGGCTTCCCCTCCTCCTGGTTTTATTGTGTCTCACAATGACTTGTCTCTAATAAGCCAACTAGGCAAGCGCCATCCTTCATTCTCTTTTTGGTACAGTGCCTGCCATACCTTAATGCCCAATTATAAAAATACGATAATAACCCTCCTCTGGCCTACCGTTCTGGAGGCAGCACGGGGCCTCTAGTGAGCCTGGTGTGGATTTCCCCAGATCGGCGGTCCTGGGCAGAGGTCCCAGGGTCCCTGCAGTGCTGGTTGGAAGATGGGGTGGAGAGAGTCAGGGGGACATGAGGGTTATATGGAGGAAGGTACACAGACAAGAGGGAGTTAAAGAATGGAAATTGGGGCTTCCCTGGTGGCGCAGTGGTTGAGAGTCCGCCTGCCGATGCAGGGAACACGGGTTCGTGCCCCGGTCCGGGAGGATCCCACATGCTGCGGAGCGGCTGCGCCCGTAAGCCATGGCCGCTGAGCCTGCGCGTCCGCCTGTTGCTCCGCAGCAGGAGAGGCCACAACGGTGAGAGGCCCGCGTACCGCAAAAAAAAACAATGGAAGTTGGTGGATGGGTGGGTACCTCAGCTTCAAGGAAGCCTGAGGTTCTCGCGGAGAGTTTCAGCCCTGGGGCCAGGATGATTGTCTTATTAGAACCTTGTCTCTGTCACCCACCAGCTACTTATTAAGGACAAATTCCTTAACCCTCCCTAGCTTCGATTTTCTCCTCTGTAAATGGGGATAGCAATACCTACCTCTGAGTTCCTATATTATGAAGATAAAAGTGGGAAATAACAAGTACTTAGGGCCTCAATAAGTGTAAATTTCCTCCCCGCCGTAACGTTCTAGAAACATCCAAGCCCAACACAGCCTGGAGATGTTTGCCTGTCAACACGCAGGCGCTGAGGGCCGCCAACGTATAGTGTACCCGGGCTGGGGGATTCTGTTCCCGCCGACCTTCGGCGTTGGGTGTCAGATCTCCCCTGGGGTTCCTGGGTGGATCGGGACAGGCAGAGCTGCAGGATGCCGCGCTCCTGCGCAAACCGAGAGGGCCATCAGCTAACCTGGTGCGAGGGTTTCGGCCTGAAAGGCAGCTACCGTCTTTCCCAAGAGGCGAGGTAGGGGGGTGGCGGGGCGGTCTGGACGCCAAGGTCGCGTTCACTGCTCCCGGGAGACCGGGTGGCGCGCGGGGCGGACCCGAGGGGGTGGCCGCTCGGGCGGGCGGGGCACGTGGGCTCGCGGCCGCCAGGTGGCACCACGGCCCGGGGCCTGGGCGCCGCCGCGGGCGGGGCGCGAAGGGGTTAAGGAGGCGGCGGAGGCGCGGCGGCGGCTCTTTCGGGGAAACCCACCGGGGCGCGCGGAGGCGGGAGCGGCCGTGGGCTGCGGGGCCCGGCGCCGCGCCGGGCGGGGGCGCGGCCAATCGGGCGGCGGGCCCGGCGCGCGCGGAGCCAGGCGATATGGAGGGAGGCGCGGCGGCCGGCTGCCCCTGACGCGCCGCTCCGAGCCGGTGGTCGGCCAGCCCGCGCCGCCCGGGGCCCTGCGGCGCGGAGATGAGCAGGTCGGCGGCGCTCCTGCTCTGCCTGCTGGGCTGCAACGTCTGGAAGGCGGTGACCAAGACGCTGCGGGAACCCGGCGCCGGAGCCCAAGGTCGGTGCGCGGCGGCGGGCTTTGTGTCGGCCGCGGGCCTGCTGCAGAGGCGGCGGCGGCGGCGGGGCTCCGGGGCCGCATTGTGTCGCCGCGGCCGCCCGAGCCCGAGCCGCCGCCACCGGGCCTGCAGCCCCAGCGCCGCGCTCCCGAGGGGGCGGCGCCGCCCGGGGGCGCCGAGATACCCGGGCAGACGCTCCCGGGGGGCCGCGGGCCGCCGGGGTGCGGGTGGCATCAGCTGTTGCCGCCTCGCGTGGCTGGTGTGGATGTATCCGAGGGTCCTTTATGCGCGCCGCGGACACGCGGCACCATCTCCTCCTTCGCCCGGGCGAGAACGGCAGACCCCGGGTCGCCATCGCCCGCTCCCCACCTCGGGGCTCGGTTCTCGAAGCCCGATCGCGAAGGCTACGCTCGGCCCTTTTGTTGCGGCGGTCGAGGGGGTGGCCGCCGCCCCTGGGGTGCCCCCTGCGCCCCGGGACCCCGAGGTCCGCGGCCGCTGCCCGCCTCCAGCCTGCCGCAGTTTGGGAAAGTTTCGGGGTCTCCTCCCCCTCCCGATGCGACGTCTTTAACAGGCCTTAAGGGCTCTGCTCGGCGGCCCAGGAATCATCCCCGGAAGGGGAGAAAGAATTGGAACTGGGAGGCCCTAATCAATTTTTAAAAAAAAATCATTTCCACGGCTGTGTGTCGCCAGCTCAAGGCTTTTGTCTAATCTTTGGCCTCTGCAAATATGCTTTCCAACCCTGGGAGGAGTGTGCTCGCCTCTGAGAATGGCCACGAGCCTGTCTTTTGTTTTCAAAATAAGAATTTGTTTGGGGGGGAAGCCCGAAGGTTCCTTTGCACGGGTTTGTGCGGTCGAAATCGAGGGCTTCTCTGTTGCCTGGTTTTTCGAAAGGGTGAGTGAGGCCGCCGTGGATGCACATCTGGCGTTCACACAGGACACCAATGCCGGGCCTCGCTGGGCCTCTCTGGTCTCCCGGGAGGGTTTCCCTGCAGCCCTGGAGACCCTCACCCGCACCCCGATCCCCAGACTCCTTGCCCGCGTCCTTTCCTCGAGGAAAGGTGTGTGTTCTGTGAAGTCCGCCCAGCAGACGGAATGCACGGGGAGCGCTCCATCCCAGCTCGCTCCATCCTCTTGCTAGGACCCTGCCTTACGCCCTTTTCCATATGCTCGCCCTCTTTCCTTATGGCAAATATTCAGAACCCAGAGCCCGGGAGTGCCTGGGAGCAGAGAACCCAGGTGGTTTTCTACCTCTCATGTTGAGACAGGGAAGGGAGTTCCTACCCACAGTCGGTTGGGGTTTGATTTGTTACCTACATGTTGAATTCAAGGTTTTCATATTCATCGCTTGCTGTATCATTTGCTGGAGTCTCTTTCATGCGTCGCTTTTTCTATAGCTGTGATGGGACAAGACCATTCTGAATTGTGTATAAACTTAGTAGTGTACATTACGGAAGGGGGAACATTGACAAGGTACAGAAAAGACTGTCTCTTCATGTAGGAAATGAATGTTTAGGACATTAGCTCAGCAGTGTTGAATTGTAGCCTCTTTCATTAATCCCCTACTAATCTTTGAATCAGCTGTTTCAATGAATATGATATTTGTGTTTCAACGAGGCCATTAATTCCAAAGAATGGGTGGAATTTTTTGTTTTGCACTTGGAATAGGGATATGGAAACATTAAGTTTGTGCACTTATAAAATAGGGGAAAGCATAGCCTTAACTGGAACAAAAAAGTCATGAAAAAAAACTACTAGGTCTAGGTCAAACACCACATTTTGCAGAGAGCTTGCTGCTAAATATTTTATCTGGTAACTAAAGTCTCAGAAATGGAATATTCTGTGCGGTGAGTGAGAAAAAGTCAAGCTGTGAGATGTTTATGCACAGCTAGGAGTACCTTAGTATATTGTGTGTTTGGAGTGGGAGATCAAGTATCTTGGAATATTTTTCCCCAGGATTACTTCCTTGTTTGGGTAGGATGGCTTTTTAAAGAGCTGAGCCCAGGAGCTCTGCTAGAACTCAGGGTCTCACTACCTGGCATCTGGATTTTGAACTAGTACCGTGTTTTCAGGGAATGGACAATTGCTCCTCTAACTGTAGAAGGTCGCCTTCACCCCACTGAGTTCTTCAGACCATTTTGAAATTTATCTCGTAACATAGTTTTAAAATTCATGTCTTCTCTGCTCTCCGGGATCACATACACCATGAAGACAAATGCTATCTCTGATTCCACTTTGCATTTTCCGCAGCAGGTTGTAGAGGGTTTTGCACAGAGCTGGTGCTCAGGTTGTGTTGAAAGAAAGAGTAAAGGATTGAAGACAGCTAGTGCATATACTAAAGGGCACCATGCATACACTTTAAGAAAAAAACTTCATGCTTACCTGCCCAGAAACCTAATTTGTAAGAGTTTTGCTTTTATTGTAGAAACTGTTCCATGAATCGTACTTTTTTTTTTTTTTTTTTTGGCTGCGCAGCTTGTGGTATCTTAGTTCCCTGACCAGGGACCAAACCCATGCCCCCCTGCAGTGGAAGTGGTTAGGGAGTCCTAACCACTGGACCGCCAGGGAAGTCCCTACGAATCATACTTTGAACATGCATTGTGCTCACATAGATGTTATGCACCAACCAAATTTAGATTAGGAAAAACTACTTAGAGACCTCAAACACGTAAATCATGGGCCAGAGCACCCCAATTAGATTCCTAGGCCTAAATGACACCTTCCTTTTTAAATGAATCCTTGTTATGTCAGAGGAAACTAACATCTGCAAAATTTCTCGGCATCACTTTGCTCTTTATATATTCAAGATAAAATTTAAAGTTTGGCTCTCCCTACTGTAGCTGCTTTGAATCAGCAAAGGGATTTCAAAGGCAACAGTTAGCTGTCACCATGAGGCTTGGCTTTGCTGGTCATGAATTTGAACCAACTCCAGCATATGATTGCGTGTTTTTATGAAGTGTTTCCATTTGAGTTGCCCTGAAGTGGTCATAGTATCTAATTTTTTTCCTGGGAATTTATAGAAACCGTTATTCACAAGTATCTACTAATTCTGACTTTCTCCACCTCTTACACAACTGTGCGCTAAGACCAGCTTGATAGAGGGGGCCCCTACTTGAAGAGTGGTAAGCTGTGCAGACGTGCTCTATGAGATGTATTCTTGAACCCCAGCACTCTCTTTATGTGCCAGAAGAAAGGTCAGAGCTAGGTTGCTGCTTATTCTCTAACAGTAAAGTATTTTGCAATGATGTGCTATTTTTTTGTTCCTCTCAGAAAAGCTACAATCTATCATAACATTTGAGGTGAATGGTTGGCTGTCTCTCTTCTCTGCAAAAGGTCTATTCCTGGCCAAATTCAAATTTCGGTTTTTAGAACATCGTGATCAGTTGAAAGACTAGGAAGGGATGTAAGCTATCAGGAGGATTATCCAACAGGCATGACTTATGCTGACAGTATATTAAGAGCATAACATCTAAATAAAACTCATGGGCTCACATCCTGGGAAACTGCAGGACTTGAACTTGCCGAGACCTCTGGACTTCCTTGCACACCAGGTGTGGGAATTCTATGCAGAAGCAACAGCAATGTCTAGGGAATTTCTGGCAAAGTCTTTGAGATGAGTTTAAGAATTATTTTTGTATCCTATTTGTACTTGTCCTGTAATGCTTGGTAACTTACAGCTTATTAGCTTAGAAACCTAACCAAAAGAAAGAAAATATTGCATGGATTTCCAAACTAATAGCTTTCAAGTGAAGGTACTTTCTCAGTTTTAATCAAGCCTTCATTTTAAACAAATTACTGATATGTCTGTAAATCTGTTTATTTTCATTATTGTTGGCCAATGCTAATTTAGTAGTTTTATTAAATACTGCTTACTAAAAAGGCACACGGAAATAAGTTGGACAGGCAACAGACGTGTATAATACTCTATATTGAAGGAAAAATTGAATATAAAAACATTTCAGAAATCTAGTTGGAAGAATTTGCCCTGTGATAACACATATACATCAGTAATGCTTTTATAGTTTGCTTTTATATATGACTTCCGGACCTTTAAAGACCACAGTCCTGGCTAAATTATTCAGTTCCAGCAAAAACGGAAGTGAATGTATTTTAACAGTACTTTTTAAATTAAGCTTTGGCACCCTAAATAGACCAACTCGTTATAAGAAGTGATCGTTCTTAAAAATTCTATATTGTGACCCGATGGTGTGCCCTACATTCAGAAAACCATTACGTATTTTTGTAAAGTCAAACTTGTAAATAGGCAACATTTGAGGCAATTAACCACTTTAGAAAGGGTTTCACAATAAGTTTCCTTAAAATAAACAGTTTATTCTGCGTATTTAAGGCGACTCCACCTTCCTCTGATCAAGCCTCTGTTTGAAATGTTTGCAGCTCCTCTTCCTCTCAGATAAAAGTGAGGCTGCAAACATTTGCCTATTTTTCTTTCATTTACCCCTTGCAGGATCTATTAACCCATAGAGATTCCAGTAATTAAACCCTATTACGTGGATGACTCCAACTTTTCTCTCTCTTGCTCTAGTTCCTTCTGTCCAACAAGCTACTGGACGTCTCCATTCAGTGCACGAAGCTGACCTCAAACTCCTCAGCTGCCAGCCTCCTTCTCCAGTCCAGCTTACCTTAAGTTCTCTATTAAACTGGACTCAAAATCTGGGTGTCCCCTTAGATCCTTCCTCTACCTTATAATCCATACAGTTGGTCATTGTAAGGGTGCATATATAGAGCACATTTATGTAGATGTCTTTAGATCCAGGTAGGTGCGTTTATATAGTATCAGAAGGTGCTTCTTGGTCAAGTTTATACTTCTTGTTCTGCAGGTGAGGAAACCCAGGCCCAAAGAAGTGAGGGGACCTCAGAAAATGGTGTTCTCTAGCCGCACAGACCCTGTGGAAGGTGGAGTCATGGCCTCGAAAAATGTTCATGTCCTAATCTCTGGAACCAGAGAATACAGTAGTGCTTTACGTGAGAAGAGGGACTTTGCAGAGCTAATTAGGTTAAGGATCTTCAGATGGGAAGATTATTCGGGATTATAAAAGGGAGGCAGAAAGATCAGAGTCAGAGAAGGAGATGTGACAACGCAAGCAGAGGGTCAGAGCCAGAGACGGTGAAGATGTTTCACTGCTGGCCAGGAAGACAGTGCCAGGGAATGCAGGCGGCCTCCGGACGCTGCAAAAGGCGAGGAAGTGGATTCTCCCCTAAGGCTTCCAGAAGGAATGCTGCCTTGCCAACGTCTTGGCTTTAGCTCCGTGATGCTGATTTGGGGCTTCTGACCTCCAGAACTATAGGATAGTAAATTCATGTTATTTGAAGCCACTGAGTTGTGGTACTTTTCTATGGTAGCAATAGGAAACCAGTACAGAGACTGACCCCCAAGGACTGTGAGAGATGATGCACCCATACAGCCAGGGTAATGGTACAGCTTGGACCACTTTGGGGGACCAAGCTGCTGAAGATAACATTTGGAGGCTTTTTGCATCTGTTTAACAAAATTCTGCCAAATTGGAACCCTGTTGGGGGCCCTTGGGGAGAGCCTAAAGGGCCTTCCCACCATCACCACCAAAATAACGATTTTTTTTTCCAGAGGAGCTCAGTGGGCTGTGACTTTTATTTGCAAGCAAGGTGCATGCAATTATCGGTGCTCCTTCTAGCGTGGGGATTACTCACACCTGCAGGGAGAAGCGATCGCCTCTTTTAGAAATTTGGCTTCACTTGGCTCTAATCTTTGTCAAAACATACCTATCAGTAACTAAATGAGGTAAAAGAAAGTTACGACTGAATGTCACCATCAGCCCCCGAAGCCATCGTATAATAAAATGATAGGGGACCCCCAACGTGGAACGGCCTCCCAGTGTTGTCTCAGAGGCTCAGCACATCCCCTTGATGTTTCTCTGCCTCTCTTGGGCCAGTGAGCCCCACCAGCTCGGGGGCCTGGAACCCCCAGAACCATTAAGGATGCCTCCTGCAGGGAAGGGGGATGGGGTGAACTGGGAGATTGGGATTGACATATATATACTACTATATATAAAATGGATAACTAATGAGAACCTACTGTATAGCTCAGGGAACTCTAATGCTCTGTGGTGACCTAAATGGGAAGGAAATCCAAGAAGAGGGGCTATATGTATATGTCCAGCCGATTCACTTTGCTGTACAGCAGAAACTAACACAACATTGTAAAGCAGCTAGACTCCAATAAAATTAAAAAAAAAAAAAAAAGACGCCTCCTGCAGGTGGAGGACAGAGCAGTATGGAAACACCCAAATAATCCTCGACACTGCCCCGATTGCAGAATGCAGGAAGAGGGAGACTGCTTGGTCTCCTGCAGTTCCTATCCCGCTGGGAGCAAAAGACTAACGTTCACCTTAGCCCAGAGAAGGGAGCCACCACTGCGGGGGTCGCTGGCCACTTGGTGGAGTGATGTGGGGATGGGAGAAGGGGAAGGATAATGAAGTGTCTCCTCCTGAGGAGCAGACCCAAGAATGGACAGAAGCCTGACCCATCTCGAGTTCAGGGCTTTAGCCTAAAGGTAAACAAAGACTGGAGAAAGGGAGAGAATGACTCCCTTATTTGCAGGCCGAAGACCTTGCCTCATGTTAAGGCATCATTCTTGCCTTCCCCTCCCATCTCATCAACATTCCTTCACTCATCTCTCTTCATTTTCCCTTCCAGGTACTTGTGTAAAGCAGCGTGTCTTTCTCCCTCTGTTTCAGTCTGTTCTTTCAACCCAGGCTCTTTCCACGTGGCCCTCTTCAAACACCATTTTAATTCATGTTTCTCTCCTGCAGAGACACGTTAACTCTCTTCCCGTTGCCCAAAGTATGGCATCTAAATTATGACGTCTGGCCTTTCCTCATGTGCCTGTTCCAGCTTTAGCTCCGTTCTTCGCCGGGTTGAGATCACCCCCTCCGGCTAGAATGTTCCATCGTTGTCCCCTGGGTGATGGTTGTACAACCTCACTTCCCTTCACTCACAGCCATGCTCCCCTTTTCCATTCTTAAAATACTAAATGTGAAATGTCTACTGTATGAAAACAGTATGCTAAACACTTGTTAGACGAAAAAAGGGTTCTTTGGGGCTTCCCTGGTGGCGCAGTGGTTGAGAGTCCGCCTGCCGATGCAGGGGACACGGGTTCGTGCCCCGGTCCGGGAGGATCCCACATGCCGCGGAGCGGCTGGGCCCGTGAGCCATGGCCGCTGAGCCTGCGTGTCCGGAGCCTGTGCTCCGCAACGGGAGAGGCCACAACAGTGAGAGGCCCGCGTATCGCAAAAAAAAAAAAAAAAAAAGGGTACTGTGGAGGAGACAGTATATTTTGGGGTAAGCTTGATTCTTTAGGGGTGCTTACTTTTTCACATTTTACAATCCAATTGAAGAAGAAATGGAAAAATAAATTAAGGACATCACCAAGGTACTTTAATGTAATTAGGCAAGAATCTCTTAACATGAAACCGTTAACAGTTGCATGAGTGAAATACAGCTGTAAGTTGTCTGTGATGTTTATTTCTAGAAATTTCGAGGACTTGCCCACAGTAGGCCACAGGAAGTTGTATTTGAGAGAGCATAAGCACACAGAACATCACTTAGTGCTCCTCAAACTTGTAAGTTAGGTGAGACACGTCCTTTTGGTGATCAAATATTGAAGCAGGGGCAGTATTGGTTAGACAGTGTTGGTTGTGTAGTGATTTCCAGTATCAGCTGAAGCTCTGAATAATAATTGCAGAAACAATTAGGTAAAACTCCCAGTACTTACAAAGGGTGGGGTGGTGAGATGATCAAATATGGATTTAATATGTTCAAATAGTTTGAGCCCTTAATTGAAGCTTAACTTTATATAAAACATATAAACATACTCAAATATGAGAACTGGCAAGATCTTTTGGGATTGTGGGAAGTAGCCAGTGGTGTTGGAAAAGCTGGCTTAGGAGAAATTAACTTGGAAGTGAGTACTGAGTTTGTAAAAGATTGGTTTGTTTCTTATTTGTTTTGTTTTGAGCTGTACCCCACAGGGATAGAGAAGCCTGAGTGTAATGAGAAGAGGCAACCATGTCCAAGTCAAATGAACGTTTCATTGGCCTAGACTTCTTAGAGCTCAGAATTCGAATAGAAAAATTATTGAATTCATATTGAAGGAAAGATTTTTAATGTAATTTTGACAGAGCTGAACTAAAGACATAAATGCTTTGATGAAAGCTAGCCTCAATCCATAAGGTGAATCACATTAGTAAGACCTCTGATTTCAAACCAGTAATTAGTAGCAGTCTTATGGATGACTTTATACCAGTTGTAATCGAGTGTGGCTGTGCCTTGTTTCCTCAGCCTCACAATTAGCACTTAGATCTCTCCTCTTAAGAGAGAAGGGTCAACAACAAGCATTTGTGAATGGAAATCTATCTTAACAGAGAGAACTAAAGCACGTGTAACTTGGGTCTCTATTTTATTATTAACAACATTCTATTTATTTGCCTATTCTTAATTTGATTATTTATAATTTATAGTTGATTTCTAATAATATTTTATTAATGATTTGGATGAGTACCTTGCAGGGATATTGATCATACTTTCTTCTGAAATAAAGACTAAAAGGGGGTGTCTTAGTCCATCCAAGCAGCTGTAACAGAATACCATAGACTGGTTGGCTTATAAACAGCAGCAGTTTATTTCTCAACAGTTTGGGAGGCTGGGAAGTCCAAGATCAAGGTGTTTGCAGATGCGATGCCTGGTGAGAGCCCACTTCTGATTCATAGATGGCCATCTTTCTGCTGTGTCCTCACATAGCAGAACGGGTGAGGGAGCTCTCTGAGATCTCTTCTTAATCAGGGCACTAATCCCATTCATGAGGTCCCCACCCTCATGTGCGTGTGCGTGTGCGTGTGTGTGTGTGTGTCAGGGTAGAGAAGGAATAGGAGAGAAAAAGAAAACAAAAATAACCCTTCCAGAGTCTATTATTTGCATCCTACCAGTGCAAAACTAGAGGTTATATAGGGCTGTTTCAGTGCCTGTTCTCCTCTTTAAAAGAAACCTGAACAGGGACTTCCCTGGTGGCACAGTGGTTAAGAATCCACCTGCCAGTGCAAGGGACACGGGTATGAGCTCTGGTCCGGGAAAATCCCACATGCCGCGGAGCAACTAATAAGCCTGTGCGCCACAACTGCTGAGCCTGTGCTCTAGAGCCCGTGAGCCACAACTACTGAGTCCGTGTGCTGCAACTCCTGAAGCCCACATGCCTAGAGCCTGTGCTCCACAACAAGAGAAGCCACCGCAGTGAGAAGCCTGTGCCCCACAATGAAGTGTAGCTCCCCTCTCGCCGCAACTAGAGAAAAGCCCTCACACAGCAATGAAGACCGAACGCAGCCAAAAATAAAATAATTAATTAATTAAAAAAAAAACCCTAAACATATATGCCAGTTGGAAGGTGCAAGAGTCGATACACACCAGCAAGTACCAGGATCTCTTAAAATGACTAAGCAGCTTCTAGAAGTTACTTGGGACATTTCATTAACCCTTTTGAGTCACGAGTATATTGATTCAATTCCTCATAGTCTAATAGTCTTTTTTAAAGTTAAGATAATAATAAAGTTCTAGACATATCTATTCACAGAAGTCAGATATTTTGAATCAGAGTTGAGCATACCAAGAGATGACCTGCTGTAAAAAGTGAAATTTCTTGAGATTTAAAATCACCCCCAAAGACTGGGTATATCATTTGGAAATTGAGACCAGATAGGATTGTCTCCTTATTTCCTCTGCTTGTGCCATTAACCTATAGAAATGTACATTGGGTGTTGCAGATGCATGTGCATGTTTGCATGTAGATTTCACAGAACTGAGCCATTCCAGAAATCCTCACTGGGATTTGGGAAAAAGTGGGTGCTTGAGTCAGGTCCTCTTTTTTCAGTTCTGTTTCTTCCCTCATATGGCCTTTCCTAATTTTTAGTCTATTTCAGAGCTGCCTGCTGTTTTTTTTAGAAGCTGTATCCACATAAAGAACAGTGACACCTGTGTACGGCTTCCCTGCTGTATATACTGTTGGTACTTTCAGCGAAGGTACTTTCCCCAGGTCCTTTGAGTTCTTTGGACTTCTACCCAGACAGACAGATTTAGTGGCATAAATAGCCTTTCCGTTGTTTATATTAAAATAGAGATTTTATAAAAGGAAAGGATTTTTTCCGAACTTAGAACATTTTCTTGCTGTGATGCTCACGAGATAGGAGTGTTCAGTCCGACGCCTGAATGTGGACCCTCAGAGCCCAGCATTGGTTTGGTGTTTAATGTGATAGAAAAATCATCCTCTGAGAGTTGCTGGTCACTCTGTTATTGTCTCAATATTTTTTGATATTAAGAAAGTCTGTGATTATTCCGAGTTAGGAAAACAGAATAGCATTAGATCCATGTAGGTCTGTTATTCTAAATATTGTAATACAAGAGGGCAGTGCTTCTTGAGGATGGCGTGAAAGAAGTTGCTTGTGTTTCACGTCATTTGATTATTTAAAATATTCCCATTTAATCAGAGGTTGGAGGAGATTGGTTTTTAGATGCCTTCTTTAGAACCAGGGTTTTCACTTTTTGCTCAGCTGATCAGTTTCTTTCTCTGTTACCTACCATCTGCTAGACATGTTTGTGGCTGTGTGAGAAAGCATATGGGAAAGGGATAGAGAAGTTAATGCAGTCAACTGGTGAGTGGGGAGGACACAGTGTCTGCAGTCTGGTCAAGTTTACAGCCCATCTGCTGGAGCCCAGGGAGCCCTCTTAAAATATGGCTCTGCTCTCCAGGCAGAGTACCTGCAGGATTGTCCCAATGTTACTAGTACGGCCACAGCAAAATTAGGTCTCCTTCCTAAACAACGTTCCTTGGCAAATACTCTTATGGATACATTTTTTCCTTTCCTATAAACTTAAAGACTGCCTAGTGAAATGAGACCCAGAAAGTGATCCTTTTAGCTCACTCACCTCTGGGCAGAGCAGACTGTTAAAATGGCTTTTCATGCACAAGTTGTATTTTCTTTAGAACTGATTCTTGTGCTGTAACGTAGGTTTTTAGTTGAAGTTGAAATTGATAGAAATGCTCCTATTATGAACTTTCTCCCCTACTGTTTGAACCAGTTTTGTGAAACTATCTTGATAAACCTGATTTGCCTTTTTAAATTTAAAGATAGAATCAGTGCCTATAATGATGGTTCTTTGAGTGTCTTGATGGAAATCTATTAGATGTCACATTAAATATTAAACTTATGCATTCCAAATCAATACATGTTAAAATACTATATAAATGCTAAGTAAGTATGAGAAAGGAGTTGCCAGCTCTTAGACCAGGGCTGTTGTTTATGTGTACTCGTTAGATAACATTTTGTTAATTAGGTGAAGCTATTCCCTGCTCCTATCTTCCCATTTCTAAATTCAGAATCCCTAGGGAGATGTTTACCTGAGAGGATGGTCTGGAAAGACTTGAAGTTAGATGCTTCCTCACCTTATCTCTCTGTTAGCTGCTTCATGGCTGATTAGCCATTCTTTATACACCCTTCCCCTCACCTATCTCCACACCCATCTGTCTGCCCACCCACCTATCCATTCATCCATCCATCCATCCACCCACACACCCATCCACCCATCCACCCATCTATCCACTCATCCACCCATCCATCCATCTATCAACCCACCTATCTATCCATCTACCCATCTTTATACCCACCCGTCGGTTCACCCATCCATCCAACAGAGAGTCTGCTTGCCTTACCTTTCACCACCAAAACATTGATGTTATTATCTTAAATTTATAGGATCCATTAGATTTTCAAGTGCTTTCAGAGCCATTATCCGTTTTGTTCCTCATAATCCTGAGAGTTATTTGGGAGAGAGATTATTCCTTTTTATACATGAAAAGCAATGTGGCTTGCAGTCATGTGCTGGTACACCGTGGAGGTGGAGGTCCCACCCGCACACCCTCCTCTGCTCTCCTCTTAGCGTGTCTCTCAGTTGTTCTAGGGGTTCACACTCACTGTTTCTGAGATAATTTTCAAAGATAATTAAGACCCAGCCCCGCTTTTCTGGAACTCAAGCTCCCATGAGGGGAAAAGAGGGATAAGCAAAAAGCGAAGCGTGCAGGGTTGCAGGGAAGGGAATGACTGGCTGGGCTGCCCGAGAGGCTTTCCCAGGGAAGAGGCTTTGGAGCTGGGGTTTGAAGGCTAAGAATTAATCATGTAGAGAAGGTTGGCAGGGAGGCACACCCAGGGCCACACCCCCATCCATGTGAATCGTAGCTCTTGGGGGGGACATAAGGATAATGGCATCATCTGCAACGAGGTCTTCTGAGTTTATCGATAAAGCATTGGAAAAAGAGCTGCTTTTTTTCTTTTGTTGGAAAAAGTATCCGTGGAGTTGCTGAATTTGCTAATAAACTCATGTCTCATCCCACGGGGCATATTGAGTAGTGGGTGTTATTCTTAAGTCTGTGAACTGGTTGCCACGCCTATCTGTCTTCCTCTCCCCAGTTATTATAAAACCTCTTTTCCCATCTATTCTGCTTGGTTGGTTAATCTTCAACCACATAGTCCAACATCAAAGGTTCTGGCTTTTGCAGCATAACTTTCTGTAACCTGAGCCTCCTCTGCTAATCATGTGTAATTTATTTAGAAGGCAGTTACTGGTCTTTGTTCCCCATCTCCTTTCCTTTCCCCCCCCATTCTTATTCTTGCTTTTTCAGTTAAGAGAAAGTATCGGCCTCACAGCAACCAAAAGGGCACAGAAAGGTCAGCCTCCTTAAAGTCAATTTCAGCGGCAGAAGGAGGAGACTTTGGTGTTTTTTTGTTGTTGTTTTAAGTTTTATATTGGAGTATAGTTGATTTACAATTTTGTGTTAGTTTCAGGTGTACAGCAAAATGAGTTAGTTATACATACATTTATTCTTTTTCAGATTCTTTTCCCACATAGGTTATTTCATTTATTTATTTATTTATTTATTGGCTGCGTCAGGTCTTGGTTGCAGTGCACGGGCTCTTCGTTGCAGTGAGGGGGCTTCTCTCTAGTTGTGGCATGCAGGCTCCAGGGCGCGAGGGCTCTGTAGTTGCGGCGTGTGGGCTTTGTTGCCCCTCAGCGTGTGGGATCTTAGTTCCCCAACCAGGGATCGAACCAGCATCCCCTGCATTGCAAGAAGGACTTTTAACCACTGGACCACCAGGGAAGACCCCATATAGGTTATTACTGAGTATTGAGTAGAGTTCCCTGTGCTATACAGTAGGTCTTTGTTTATTATCTATTTTATATATCGTAGTGTGTACATGTTAATCCCAGGCTCCTAATTTATCCTTCCCTGCTAAGCTTTCCCCTTTGGTAACCATGTTTTCTAAATCTGTGAGTCTGTTTCTGTTTTGTAAATAAGTTCATTTGTATCATTTTTTTAGATTCCACATATAAGTGATTATGATATTTGGCTCTGTCTGTCTGACTTCACTTAGTATGATATTCTCTCGGTGCATCTATGCAAATGGCATTATTTCAGCCTTTTGTATGGTTGAGTAGTATTCCATTGTATATTTGTACCAGATCTTATTTATCCATTCATCCTAAGTGTTGATGGACACTTAGGTTGCTTCCTTGTCTTGGCTATTGTAAATAGTGCTACAGTGAACATTAGGATGCATGTATCTTTTCGAATTACAGCTTTCCCTGGATATATGCCCAGGAGTGGGATTGCAGGATCATATGGTAGCTTCATTTTTAGTTTTTAATGGAACATCCATACCGTTCTCCTTAGTGGGCGTACCAATTTACATTCCCACCAACAGTGTAGGAGGGTTACCTTTTCTCTACACCCTCTCCAGCATTTATTGTTTGTAGACTTTTTGATGATGGCCATTCTGACCAGTGTGAGGTGATACCTCATTGTAGTTTTGATTTGCATTTCTCTAATAATTAGAGATGTTGAGCATCTTTTCATGTGCTTTTTGGCCATCTTTATGTCTTCTTTGGAGAGATGTCTATTTAGATCTTCTGCCCATTTTTTTTGATTGGGCTGTTTGCTTTTTTGTTATTGAGCTGCGTGCACTGTTTGTATATTTTGGAGATTAATCCGATTGTTGAAAATAACCACTTATGCCTAGATCTTAGTTTGTGTAAGAGTGATTGAATGTGCTGTGTTTATCTTTCCAAGTCCAGAAGTGATCGAGATAAAGGAGCTGATGGTAACTATTGTAGTGACGGGTTGGGAGCGGTTTAGTTCCCAGAGGAAAAGGCCCCTCTGGTGGTCCTCATGGGAGCAATGGGGAGACTTCTCAGTGTAGGGAGTGGCTGCTTGGGAATCAGGAGGTCACTTTAGTTCCCTCACTTTTGCATGAATTGAAAGGTAAGGTGCAGAGTGTTGTAGGGAGAGCCCGGATTTAAGAGCTGTTCCTTTATTCACTCATTCATTTATGGATATTTATTAAACCCCTCCTACTCTTTGTCAGGCAGTGTAAAATAGATTCATGACCCCTACTCTGCCGGGGTTTACAGTACAGTGGGTGCAGTGAGCTCTTCAGCGAGTAGGACTGCTGCTCCCGACGGAGACATGTACACTTAGGTCTGCTGTGGACACCTGTGCATGCAGCCCTGTTCCTTGTTTTTGATGACACCAGCCCTGGCCTCTTCTGTGTGGTTCTAATTACATGTCATCTTTCTGGATAACGGTCTAAGTGACTTCCTAGCTTGCTGTGAAAACACCGGTTTGCTAACGAGTCAATTAACAACTGTCACCAAAAAAAGAAAAGGGAAAAAAATTATATAATCATATCTAAAATTGAACTTGAGAAGCATTTTCTATTTCGCCCCACCCTGTTAGTGTATATAATGTAAAAAGTTGACATTACCTTAGACGGTAGCATGAAGCCAAACTACTTTGAAAAATGAAGGCCTATGGGTCAGAAAGAGAAAAACAAATATCGTATGTTAACGCATATATGTGGAACCTAGAAAAATGGTACGGGTGAACAGGTTTGCAGGGCAGAAATAGAGACACAGATGTAGAGAACAAATGTATGGACACCAAGGGGGGGAAGTGGCAGGGGGTGGTGGTGGTGTGGTGAATTGGGAGATTGGGATTGACATGTATGCACTAATATGTATAAAATAGATAACTAATAAAAACCTGCTGTATAAAAAATATAAAATTAAAAAAAAAAAGACCTGTGGGTAAAGAAAAGGAAGACTCTGTTACTTTAGAGAAAAGGTAAATACAACTGAAAAATGTTATACAATGAAATGTAATATAATGAAAGGAGCACTTGATAACTTCCTGAGGTGATGTGCCTAGTCTCCGTATTACCTTTAGGTGTGGAACGACCAGAAGGAAAGCCAGCCGATCTTGCTCTGCTGACCACTGCTGCCCAAACTCCAGTATGGACGTGTATCCCTGGCAGGCCTGGTTCAACATGCATCCTGGTCCAGTGGGTCCGGTGTGGCCCCTAAGATGCTGCAGCTCTTACCATGCTGCCGGGCAAGGGACCACACTTGAAATAGCGAGGCTGTCCACTGCCAGTCAGTTCCTAATGTTTAGAGACAGACAGAGGCAGAGCCAGGAAGCAATCCGTTTTGTCTGGCTCCTCTCATATGCCCTGTTACTTGGCCACTGCGCCTGCCACCAGGTAAACGCGCTGCTGCTTTTTCCTTAGGTTTTTAACATCTCAGTTTAAAGAAAGCTACCTAGAAAATTCATTCTCACCTTATTCAAAGCCTAGCTTCAAGATAGGTAGGTGGGGCTTCCTTGGTGGCGCAGTGGTTGAGACTCCGCCTGCTAATGCAGGGGACACGGGTTCGAGGCCTGGTCCGGGAAGATCCCACATGCCGCGGAGCAACTAGGCCTGTGCGCCACAACTACTGAGCCTGCGCGTCTGGAGCCTGTGCTCCACAAGGGAGGCCGCGATAGTGAGAGGCCCGCGCACCGCGATGAAGAGTGGGCCCCGCTTGCCAAAATAAATAATTAATAAACTCCTACCAAAAAAAAAAAAAGATAAGGTAGGTGACGTAGTCCACTCGGGTGTTGTGATGGACACAGATGTCTTGGAAGGGGCTCCACATCTTTTTCTATGTGCGTATTCACACCCTTAAACATCCATACAGTTAAAATGTTTATTATGTACTTAATTATGTTATGTACATAATAAAAACTGTCCACAGCTCCCGTAAGCCTGATTGTGCACTTCGTGTTCGGTTATCGTTTTTTGTTTTTTTATCGCGGTACGCGGGCCTCTCACTGTTGTGGCCTCTCCCGTTGCGGAGCACAGGCTCCGGACGCGCAGGTTCAGCGGCCATGGCTCACGGGCCCAGCCACTCCGCGGCACGTGGGATCCTCCCGGAACCGGGGCACAAACCCGCGTCCCCTGTATCGGCAGGCGGACTCTCCACCACTGCGCCACCAGGGAAGCCCACGCGTTCGGTTATCTTTAACCTGCCTTTAGACCATCTCCAGCTGGACTGCGTATGTTTCTGACCTGATGAAAATAATTTCGAGGAGCAACAGAAGTACCGATATTGGTCTGGTTCCAGTTTGCACTTGATAGTGAACTGCCTTTTTCTACCGTTTCTTTTTCTGTGGAATGCAGTTCTTACAAACCGTGAAGCTTACACGTTTTTATCCATGTTATGGTAGTGTGGTTTTTTCAGATTGTGCAAATGGCATCTTGAATAAGCCACTTATTGCCAGCTGTTTGGGGCTCATTTAAAGAAATAATAGTAACAATGACTGCTGTTACTCAGAGATGTAGAGTCCCGACTTCTTTTCCATAATTATTTTAAAAGAGTAACGACTGAGTAGATCTTTGAGTTGTTTTATTCAAAAGACGTGGTTTTTGCACCACACCTAGATAACACAGTAACACAGCTGCCAGCTGCCCCAGCTGTGTTTACTTCGTTGTCCCTGCGTAGAAGGTGGTTCAGGCACTGTGGAGGCAGCAGGATTCCAGGGTGACCTTTTCGTAATTTATCTCCGTGGAGATTCTTGGCTGCCTGAAGAGTCCCAGAGACCTTAGAGGAACCAGCAGAATGATTGATCTGTGTGAACCTTTGTCTTTCTGGCTCATGGGGGTTTTATTTTTGTTTTGTGTTTCTAAATGAACGAGGTGGAGTTGCATCACCTAGTCAATTACCTCTTGAAATGTTCATTTCCTCGCCTCCGGAAGCGGGCCACTTGCCCAGGTGAAAGCCGGTATGCTCGGGAGTGGGCTTTAGACACAGCTGGGCCAAGGCTAGTTCCTCCTGCAGGGCATCTGGGGCTGAGGAGGGGACACAAGGGAAAGGAGCTTAAGAAAAGCTCTCGGCTACCCCCCCCCCAACCCCCCGCCCAGCCCGCCCCATCCTGGCCCACAGCATCCCAGCCTTCAGCCCTGAGCCGTATGATCAGGGTCTTCCTGCCTGACGCTCCACCTCTTCATCTCAGCATATCTTGAGGCCTCTCCCACCCAAAGACACACCTGTGAAACGGCACCTCCGTGGCCCTGTCATCCCTCAGACTGTCCACTTTTCACACCCCATTGCCACAGATGCTGCTGTCTGTGACGTCTCTCCGTTGTCACCCCCAGGTCATCCCTTAACCCTCTGCTTTCTCTCTCCCTTGACCCCGGCCTCTCCATCTCCATGACATGCCGTCCGGGCTCCCGTGGCAGTGGCTTCTCCTGCCTCCTCTCCTCCTGCTGGGGTTGCCCTTTCTTAGTCTCCTTCGGGTCCCTCCTTTCCTCCACTTCCTCTTGAGAGGAAGATGTGATCCAGGGCTCCCTCCGTGGACCCCCAGAGCATCCTCTTTCCCAGCCGTCTTCCTGATGGACTCCCCAGCCTCCATCCCCTGTCCAGCCTCCCTCTTGAACGCCTGTCTGTGCTTTTGCTGTTTGGTGGATGGATGTCTTCACTCCCGGGAGCCCAGCTCTCGGGCTTTGCCATGCCTTTGCACCAGCTGCTTCTCCAGGCCAGAATGCTTTTGGCCGATTAACTCATTTTCACTCTTCCTAGAGCATCAGGTGTCATCCCCTTGGGGAGCCATCTCTGGTCCCCCCTTCCACTCCTTCAGGTCTGTGCACATACCTTTGCTCTTTATTCAACAAATATTGAATATGAATGCTTTGATGTTCCAGGCACTGTTCCAGGTGCCAAGGGTTCAGCAGAAAACTCCATCCTAACACTTGCTGCCCTGTAGCGAGCAGTTGTGTGCGTGTGTCCGCCATCCGTCTCCCTTGGAGGCCAGAGCTGCCCCTCACTCCTGGCTCCCCCGGGTCCTCAGTGTTTGCTGAAAGAGCAAATTCGATTATGCTGATTTTCTCCCTTCTCCTGTCTCCCTTTTCTGCTGGTGTCTTTCCACCATCTCTGGCAGGAGCAAAAACAGGGAATACAACTTCATAATTACAGGATTAGCCAGATAAAATTTCATCACTGTTTCCGCCTTCTGCATATAGTTTGTTGAAATTTTGTGTGTGTGTGATGCAGAGTGTGAGTTGAATGCTTCCTTTGTTTGATAAATTTGCTCAGCTGCAGCCAGCAACAAAAGTTTCCTTTCTGCCTTGTCCTTTGTTCAGAGCTGAAGAACTCAGTTCTTTGAAAGGGAGAGAGGAATATTCTGCTTATAACCTATTCTGGGCAGTTCCTATGCCATGAAGACCAAAGTATTTTGTTGGGGAGCAAGCAGAGGGTTTTCAAATGTTTTAATCTTGTAATACATCCTCTCTTTCTCCTGAAACAAAGTAACGCAAGGCAACAAATAGACTCTTTATGGGCTATTACTGGCAGAGGTGCCAGATAAAACACAGGACACTCAGTTAAGTGGCGTTGCAGTTAAACAATGAATAAATTTTTAGTGTATGTATGTCCAAGTATCGCAGTGGACGTAATTACAGTAAAAAAGCATTTGTCGTTCATCTGAAATTCAAACTAACCAGGCATCCTGCATTTTTTCTTTCTTTCTTTTTTTTTTTTTTTGCAGCACGCGGGCCTCTCACTGTTGTGGCCCCTCACGTCGCGGAACACAGGCTCCGGACGCGCAGGCTCAGTGGCCATGGCTCACGGGCCCAGCCGCTCTGCGGCATGTGGGATCTTCCCGGACCGGGGCGCGAACCCGTGTCCCCTTTATCGGCAGGGGGACTCTCAGCCACTGCGCCACCAGGGAAGCCCCCATCCTGCATTTTTATTCACTAAGTCTGGCCACCCTTATGACTGGCAGAAGGCACTTAGTTACTGGGATTCGCCATTTTGGGCTCTTATTTTCAATCACGGTAATGTTTCAGAGGTACCTCCTAGGATTTGGTGAAAACCACTGCCTTTGCCAACTTTAAGAACTTGTAGAACACGTCTCAGCCCCAAGATGGAGGAACAGTGAGAAGGTGGCTCACTCTTTCACCGGACCTCCTTCAACCTGGAGGGTTACAGTGTCGCAGGATTAGTGGGAAAAATGACGTGGCAAATGGCAGCCCAGTCTTTATCCCTGGGATTGCTCAGCTGTTACAGCAGTAGAAGTTGTCTGGTATGTAAGTACATTCAGTTGCATTAAGCAATAATTTATTAAGTCTTCCACGCGTGAGGCAAAGCAGAAGAAACTGCCCACCTGCAAGGTGCTCACATTCTTGTGAGGAACAAAAGCGTTCCCAGTGGGTGTGCACCCTGGGTGGACGTTATAATTACCTGGGAGCATTTTTGTTTGTTTGTTTTAAGTAATTTATTTATTTAATTTTTGGCTGTGTTGGGTTTTTGTTTCTGTGCGAGGGCTTTCTCTAGTTGCGGCGAGCGGGGGCCACTCTTCATCGCGGTACGCGGGCCTCTCACTATTGCGGCCTCTCTCGTTGCGGAGCACAGGCTCCAGACGCGCAGGCTCAGTAGCTGTGGCTCACGGGCCTAGTCGCTCCGCAGCATGTGGGATCCTCCCAGACCAGGGCTTGAACCCGTTTCCCCTGCATTGGCAGGCGGATTCGCCACCACTGCGCCAACAGGGAAGCCCTATCTGGGAGCATTTTTAAGCAACACTGGTGTCCAGGGATGCACCCAGAGATTCGGAGTCAGGTGTCTGGTGGGGCCCGAACACTGATAATTTTGAAACGCCCTCCCCCAGATTCAACAAGAGTTGAGACCGGCTGTTTCAGCATCACACGTGGTCGTGAAGGATTCTCTGAGCACGGGTACGGAGGAGGAACGGCAAGTGGCACAACCTCTGCTTGTGGAGGGAACACGTGGCCAGTGTAATTCTGAGCCGTGACTCAAAGGGGAGGCCTCCGAGCCCTTTCAGTAGCAGCGCAGTGCTTAGAAACCGACTCAGCACTGCATTCCTGAAATCACTAAGTGAGGGTGCCGAGGGTCCGACTCCCATACCAGAGGGCCTCAAATTGGAGCTAAAATTTTATGGGAGCTGGATTCATGCTTACTTTCCATTTGTCATTAGTCCTTTGTGCTGTACGACTGGCTGATGGGACCCGAGTGGAGTTAACGTGGGAGAGTTAAAGCGATGAGTGTGGAATTGAATATAACTCAGTGTAAAGACTGACTGAGAGAAGCCCGTCCCAGCGGTACTCGCTAATGCTGTGACGTATAATTAGGTTGACACATCTGTCCTGTTACTAAAAGTCCTGTGGGGCGAGTCCCCGGGTGGAGGGCTGGTTTGGCCTGCAGGTCACCTGTGCTTTGTAGCCCCAAGTCAGTGTCTCCGAGGGTCATCAAGGACCTCCTGCATCTGAATCCTGGGATGCTAGCGAAATATGCAGATTCCTGGGCCCTGCCTCAGAGCTGGGGGACCAGGATCTCTGGGGGGTGGGCCTCTAGTCCAGTAAAGAACTCCTGATTCTGGTGCTGGGGTCAAGGGCTTAGTCTAAACTGCATCTTGAAGGTAGAAGACTCTGAAGTCAGATGGGGGTAGAGGCCAACTTTCTTCTTCTTCCCCTCTTTCTTCTTTATTGTTATGATTATTGTTATGATTATTATTTTTATTATTTCTGTGAACTTCCGTCTGTTGGGGGCAGTTTTATTATTACTATTATTGTTGTCGTTGTTATTATTTCTATGGACCTTCTGTTTGGGGCAGTTTTATTATTGTTATTATTGTTATCTCTGTGAACCTTCCTCTGTGGGGAGCATTTTTATTATTATTGTTGTTGTTTTTGCTATTATTACTATTTCTGCAGACCTCCCTCTGTTGGGGGCATTGGTATATGACCTCTTTGCCTTCTCAGAAGAGTGAGGATCTCGTGGGCATCCTCAGAAGTACCGGGTACGTCCCGGGTTATTTCCAGCTCTGCATAGTAGTTGATAATTTTAGGACAGCTTGTCTCTCTGCTTTGCTGAAATAGTATCACTTTTCTCTCTTTGATAGTTTCTTCCTGTTGTTTTGAATGCAGAGTTTTTCTTAAACTATGAGCAGAGTCTTCCACATTTAACTCGTAAGTAATGCCATGTGTCTTATCGTAAATCTTCATTAGTGAATAGCAGAGCTAAAAATAGAACAGTGACGGTTGGCGGCAATTGAAAAAACTAAGGAAACTGTTGAATATCAAGTTTTTAAATTTTACCTCTATTTTTTGCTAATTTGGATTTTGAAGTGATTTACGGAATGACCTCTAAAGTATATCCTTCAGTCAACTGAAAATAGGATTTGTTACATCAATTAGTAACAGAAACCAGAATTTCTCAAATAAGGCTTTTGGTGAGCTAAGCAGCGGCGTTTAGCTCACAAAAAGCCCTATTTGAGAAGAGGAATATTTGGAATATTCCGATTCCAAATAAGAATATTTGGGGACTTTTCCTATTTCATCCTGGAAAATATTAGATAAACCTTTAGATAAATTAGATAAAATTTTAAACAAATTTTTCCTTCAATACATTTTTCTTATCTATGTTGCCTGTCTCTATTAGAACCTTTTACAAGAGGAATTCTATCCAACCCCAGATTGGAAACTTATTTTAAGTTTGGTAAACTTACATATCAGTGCAAATTTCCCCATCACTTCTAGGTGTTCTACCACCTGAAAAATTTGAGATCTACTGGCAGAAGCGAGATTGCAAATTTAAAAGCATTCATTCGACTTTATATTTACATTGCAAATATTGAGAGAGTTAGACTCCACCCCCTTTCTGCATCACACACTCTTGTTATTCTGGCTCCATCTCAGCCATCATCTCTGAGTGATGTTCTCTGCAGGTTCCCCTACACTCTGTACAGCCTGCATTATGTCACCTGCCGTGTTTTACAGGTAGGCACCCCTCCCGGTCCACATACACTCCCTATCAAGAGTTGCAGAAATGTTTTTCCTAAAGTCACTGACCAGCCTGAAAAATCCACTAGCGCACGTGCCACCAAGTGCGCAGGTCTGTGCAAGAGGCTGTCGGGGTGGGTGGCGAGTCCTAGTCGTTCACCCCCCGATAGGATCTGGACTCCGAGTGTTTATGCGTCCCCTCTGTGATTTGCCGGTCACTTTAACAATGGGATTGAGGACGAAAGCAGGGATGTGCACTGACATGAGCAGGCGGGTGGGTTCTGCACTTGCAGTTCAGTGCTCAGACTGAGCCCAGTGGTCTGCAACACACAGGACTTTACATCACAGCAGAGTTCAACTGTGGGCCTTGAGACTGGTGTGTGAGGGAAGCCTCGGGGCTATCAGGAGGCTGGTGACTGTCCTGTGTCCACATCAGCGGCCTCTGTCTTCCCTGGTCTTTGCACATGCACAGGCAACCTCTTCCTGCCTCTTCCTGAAAGTGAACTCTGAGGACCCAGGAGTCCATACTGATATGAATGAATGAGGGAGGGAGGGAGTGGATGAATGAATGAATGGAGGAAAAGACAAATCTCCTCGGCAGAAGAATTCTGAATAACTGATGTCCATACTCTGCCCTCTAGGAGAGGGAACATAATCCCAGCCCCTTAAGTGTGAGCTGTGCTCAGTGACCTTCCTGTCAAAGAGGATAATGTGGAAAGGGGTCGGGGTAACTTTATGGGTGGAGAAACTTGACAGACAGGCAGGTGATGGAGGCCAACGTCAGCAGTAATAAGCCAAGTTGACAGTATGTACCTTTGACATGATGGGGTGAGAAGGGCACTTTCCCTTCGTGGTCTTCCTCCTCAAACCCATAACCTCAGGGCTTCCCTGGTGGCGCAGTGGTTGAGAGTCCGCCTGCCGATGCAGGGGACACGGGTTCGTGCCCCGGTCCGGGAAGATCCCACATGCCGCGGAGCGGCTGGGCCCGTGAGCCACGGCCGCTGAGCCTGCGCGTCCGGAGCCTGTGCTCCGCAACGGGAGAGGCCACGGCAGTGAGAGGTCCGCGTACCGCAAACAAAAACAAAACAGAAAAAAACCGCATAACCTCAGTCTGAGCATGAGAAAAACATCAGAAGAACCCAAACTGAGGGACATTCTACAAAATCCCTGACCAGTACTCCTCAGAAGTGTCAAGGTCATCAAAAGCAAGGAAAGTTCGAGAAACGTCCCAGCCAAGAAGAGCCCAAGGAAACATGATGACTAAACGTGATGACAGATCCTGGATGGGTTCCTGGGTCAGGAAAGGACATCAGGAAAAAACTAAGGAAATCTGAAAAAAGTATAGATCTTACTTAAAAACAGTGTACCAATATTGCTTCATTAATTGTAACAAATATGCCAATTTAATATAAGATGTTACTAATGGGGGAAACTGGTGAGAGCTATGTGGGAACTCTCTGTACTACCTTTGCAATTTTTCTGTAAATCTAGAACTGTTCTCAAATTGAAAGCTTATTAAAAAATAAAATAATCCCAAGGAGGAAGGTAAATTTGGGTGCTAGGGGTAGAAGGGACGAGGTTTTAGAAGGTGATGCTTATTAACTAAAAACAAGTTTTATAGGAGAAAATATATATCATATTCAAATTTGGGGTTCCTTAAGACTATCAGAATATATCCTTCACAAATGTCATTGGTCTCCTTTATTTTGGTTTCAAGTGAAATGTACATATAATATTAGGTCTCTACTGTGAATTTATTTATTTATGGACATTAGCAGGTATAATAACGGCAAAAAAAGTCAAAACAGATTATTAGTCATGACAACAGAAGCAAAAGCAGTACCATAAATAATGACTTGGTTAATTGCAATTTCCTTTATTAATTGGCATTCAGTTTAGTCTGACACACACATCATAAGTATTGTTTATTTTTATACCTATTGTGAGAAAGCATACAAAATAGTGACTTTTCCCCTCAACTGTTCCAGGTCTGAATTAGAGCAAGATGAAATTCTGCTTGTGCTTGGAGATATACCAGTTTGAAATAGAGAACCATTAAGATTTCCCTTGTACTAAATTTATTTTTTGAACAGGTGAGATCCAGGTGAGCACTTAGCTTCTATAGCTCTGAAACTGTCATGATCAGATCATACGCATCTGAATCAGACCTCAGGATGAATTCCAAAGTCAGTATTTCAGTGAAGATATTTAATTGGACTGTTTACGTGGTATGTCTGCTAAGAAGAGTGTTTTGTTTGTTAAGTAGAAGTTTATTTAAAACCATGATAAGGGAGCCATAACAATCTTGAAGGAGTGCTTTTTCCTACTGTTAATTAGAGTGCTGTGGGTATTTTCCCTATTTTCCAAAGGCCTTTGGTGTATTTAAACTAAAGATACTCTTTGGATACCCTGTTCAGGTGAAACCACCAAAGCTACTGTGAACTATAGTTTAGGAATACCAGAAAAGCTTAAGGTTCTGGTGTGAAGCTAAGATATCATCTGCTTACATTTCTTCCTTAGGAGTTGATCCTCCAGTTATTCCTACTCTGACTCCTTACAACATAGGAATGAATTTTTTTTGTATAAAGACTACATCAGTAAACAAGGTATGGTACATGTATACAATGGAATATGACTCAGCCCTAAAAAGGAATGAAATAATGCCATTTGCAGCAACATGGTTGGACCTAGAGATGATCATACTAAATGTAGTAAGACAGAGAACGACAAGTATCCCATGATGTCACCCATATGTGGAATCTTAAAAAAATGATAAAAATGAACTTATTTAAAAAAACAGACTCACAGACATAGAAAACAAACTTATGGTTACCAAAGGGGAAAGGGGGTGGGGGAGGGATAAATTAGGAGCTTGGGATTAACACTACTATATATAAAATAGATAAACAACAAGGACCTACTGTATAACATAGGGAACTATATTCAATATATTATAATAGCCTATAATATGGTGGTTTGTGACCACCTAGAGGAGTGGGATAGGGAGGGTGGGAGGGAGGGAGACGCAAGAGGGAAGAGATGTGGGAACATATGTATATGTATAACTGATTAACTTTGTTATAAAGCAGAAACTAACACACCACTGTAAAACAATTATACTCTAATAAAGATGTTAAAAAAATAGCCTATAATAGAAAAGACTCTGAAAAGTATATATATAAAACTGAATCACTTTGCTGAACAGCAGAAATTAACACAGCATTGTAAATCAACTATGCTTCAATAAAAAATACATACATACATATGTAGATAAAACAGATGAACTTCTGAACTCTCAAGAAAAAATACAAATGCCTCAAAAAATGCTAGTAAAAATTTTTAGGTACTATAGATATTAGTACTTGAGCTCTTGAATCTTTTTTTTTTAAATTTATTTTGATTTATTTATTTTTGGCTGCATTGGGTCTTCGTTGATGCGCACAGGCTTTCTCCAGTTGTGGCGAGCGGGGGTTACTCTTCGTTGCGGTGCGCGGGCTTCTCATTGCGGTGGCTTCTCTTGTTGCGGAGCACAGGCTCTAGGCACACGGGCTCAGTAGTTGTGGCACGTGGGCTTGGTAGTTGTGGCTCGTGGGCTCTAGAGCGCAGGCTCAGTAGTTGTGGCACACGGGCTTAGTTGCTCCGCGGCATGTGAGCTGTTCCCGGACCAGGGCTCGAACCCGTGTCCCCTGCACTGGCAGGCGGATTCTTAACCACTGCGCCACCAGGGAAGCCCCAGAGCTCTTGAATCCTAATTATATTTTTGAAAAATATAAAATCAGTGACGTCATCAGCATATATTTGACTTGGTGTGTTGTGTATTTCAAGTACCAACCAAAGCTTTGTGCCCAGTGGGGATTAGGAATGGCTGCTAGAACTGGGAGTATGATGAAAGGGTGTGTTTCTAGAGCTAATTTTTTTGTTTGCTTTTTGGGTTTTTTTGCTTGTTTAATTTTTTCATTTTATTTATTTATTTATTTATTTATTGGCCACACTGCGTGGCTTGCGGGATTTTAGTTCCCCGACCAGGTATTGAACCCATGCCCCCGGCAGTGGAAGCGCAGAGTCCTAACCACGGGACTGCCAGGGAAGCCCTAGAGCTAATTTTTAAAGTTCAGAGGTTGGTTGTTCCCTTTTTTAGATTGTCTGGCTTGCTTGTTTCTTAATCTTTTGCTCTTATAGGAGGTCTGAGGAAGACTTCTTTGGTGTCAACCTACTGGCTCTCATAGACAGGAGATACTTCCAGAACTGTTGGGGAGTCACAAGGTAATATGGTGGAAGGACCTCTGGTTTTGAGTTAGGAGACCTGAGTCTTCCAACGTCTGGCTCCTCCCACTTTGTAGTCCTGTGAATTTGAGGAAAGGACTCAGTTTCTGCAGATCTCAGTCTCCATTTGCAGTGCAGGCCTGACAGCGCCTCCCAGCCCACACCAGTGTCCTTACGTTGCAGGAATGTCCTTATTGGAAACATGTAGCATGGAGACATGCTACAAGGAGTGTATCTTAGGCAGTGACGGAGAAGGTTGATGACAGACCCCCTGTGGGTGGCATTTACATTTGTGCCAGAAGGAATTAACTGAAAAGCTTTTGATTGGTGCACTGCTCTTGTTTTATTATTGGGTGATCTTATTCGCAATGACTGGACGAAGTTTTTGTGTGAATCTGTGGAATCTGGCTATCTGTCAGCTCTCTCCCCTGGACTACTGCGCAGAAGCTTTTCTGCTTTGTCTCTTTCACTTCCCTTTGCCTACTCTGTGGCCCCCAGAGAAATGGCTTTGTGTACCTTTAAAAATAGTGCGGAATCGTGAGTGTGATTCCGCATAGTAAAATAATCCAGTCTGGAATAGACTGAAGCTTACTGTTTATACCAACCATCTCTGAAGGGAAAAATGTTTACCAAGTGAATTAAACTCACAATGTTCAGCAAGTCGCGCTGCCGTGCTTTGTAATCAAGCACTTATCTTACATGCGTCCTGCCACAGGACTCTTGAGACTGCAAGTCAAAGAAACACAACTCAAAGCTGGCTTCAACAGTAAAGGGCGTATTGGTTTATGAAACTAAAAAGCCAAAAGGCACGTACTGGCATCGGGCAAATCTTGATATGGGTCAGCACCATTCGCTAAGGGTCCGGATTTCTTGTTTTCCATCTGCTTTGCTTTCCCTGGTGTCAACTTCATTTTAAGGATCTCTCCTTGAGATCCTCAGATGGCTTCCAGTGGGTCATAGGGCCATATGCACCCCGTTCCCAGCATCCCCGGAAAGAACTCTCCCATCCCTTCTTGTTGGATCTGCTCTGGTCATGTGACCAGGACACGGTGGCAAAGGGGAATGAGCTGTGCTGACTGGCTCAGTCCAGATCCTGGGTGTTAACCTCCCTGGCCACGTGGAGCCCTTAGTGGAGTCTGGACACTCAGTCCCCATCTGTTCATTATGGCTGGTTGGTCAGGACTCCTGTCGATCAACTCTTAGTTATTAGCTCAAGTTAGTATATATATTTTAAACCCATAAATGAAGATCTGTCCAAAAACATGTCGTCCTTGTCTTTTCTCATTGCTTTGCAGCCCACCATGAAGAGTCTCTCTTTCTTCCCGCATCACTATACCTGAGGTGTTCCTGCCACCTGGGACCATCGGAATCTTGGTCATCGTGACTCATTGCACCGGTGGTTTTGCCAGCGCTCCTTATGTGTGGCATGACCAAGGGTGAATGAGTTCAGCTGGGAGCCACGGGTTCTTTGTGTAATTTGCCCTCTCGACAGAGTTGTTTGGAATGTTTTCTAAGGTGACGTATCCGTCACAAAGCGCAGCCCAGCGATGAATGTGTGGTTTCTGATCTCACGCCTCATAATCAGAGGCCAAGTCTGCTGGTGCCCTGGAGTTCCTTGCTGGTGCCCTGGAGTTCCTTGCTGGTGCCCTGCAGTTCCTTGCTGGTGCCCTGGAGTTCCTTGCTGGTGCCCTGGAGTTACTTGCCGTTGCTAGATTCTAGAACTTGGGGTGGAGATGCTTGCCAAGGCCTGAACAGTTTGGGAAACCAGTTGCCAAATCCCCGGGGCTAGAGAGGGATTGGAGACAAAAATCGGTGGGGAAATCATGGAAGCTGATGAAGGAAAAGTAATGACCTCAACCAAGTGGCAGCCGCCCGACTCCGACAACACTGCAGGGCAGGGAGACCCGCGCGTGGACTCATCCTGTTCCTCGGCGGGTAAGGTACAGAAAGAACAAGCTCCAGCAGTTCTTAGGGGCACCCGTGTTCCTGCACTTAGAGGTGTAGATTCCAAGGTACCTGCCGACACTTGTCCAGAATAGCCCAGTTTCTGATGAAAACCAATAACTGAGTGTTTGTTTTCAGAAAGATGGTTCTTAAAGGGTACAAAAGCACTGGTAGCTGTATGCAGTGTCTACGTAGTTATCCTTATCTAGGCTGTTCTGAGGCCAGTTAGGAGATGGAGAGAATGGCCAGCCAGGTCATCTTTGCTGTCCTTGTAGCTAGGACCTGGTGAGCACTTAGCCAGGCACTGTTCTGATTTGGTTTTTTTCCCCATGCTGCGTGGCTCTCGGGATCTTAGTTCCCCGACCAGGGATGGAGCCCACGCCCTCGGCAGTGAAAGCGCAGAGTCCTAACCACTGGACCGCCAGGGAATCCCCAGCCAGGCACTGTTCTAAGCACTGTGGATGCACTGCCTTGTCCCTTCCCTAACACCCCATGAGGGCAGTGACTGGGAAGGACAGGTCCCTTGCTCCAGGTTACTTGGTGGGCAAGCGGCAAAGCTGGGATTGATCCCAGGTATTCTGGTCCCCGTACTATACTATCCCCTAGTGATTTGATCTCAGTTAATTTTTTTTAAGGGAATGCTTTGTCTGAAGCCTGGAGTTTATATTGATTTATGATGGATACTTGAGGGAAGAGAGAGATGGTTAATCATTTCACATACATTGTTGCCACATTTTAGTGGCAAAAAACCAACATGTGTGGCTGTGACTTCCTGACCGAAAAAAACAAAGGGTAGTAGGAAGCTCTCACTCCCACTTGAAGCAGCCAATTGAGACTTATTTTTAATTACTTGCTGAGTCTGCATCGACAAACCCACTGTGAATGAAATTGTGGGTTACAGGGCCAGGGCGGGTGGCAGGGAGAAGATAAGTGAGTTCAGTTGACTCTTGTAAGGATTATTAATAGAACATAACATAGAAGAATCTAAACTTGCCCAACAGATGAACTAGAGGGTAATTAGCTGCCATGGAAAATGATTCTTTTTCTGCACAGCTCATCATAAATTTCTTGTGCATCCTTAGAGTATTTAGATTGGGCTTTGCCCTGGACATGTTTCATCTCTACTAGGTTGAACTCAGAAGTGTAGTTTACAAGTAGGAGTCTGAAGTGATGATTGTTGACAAATGAACAGGAGAAGCTAGAGTGATGGGATGGAACAGAGCGATTTCTCTTGACTACTTCCAACTCACCCTCACCCAGGTCAGAGTCAAATGGCGTTTACCTACCAGTGTCCCCACTCAGCATCTTCTGCTGTCATTCACTTCCTGGCCTGATTGGACTTGGAGGCCATGCCCAGCCAGGAGTGAAGATGAGGGTGTAATCTGGAGACGAGAAGAAGAAATGGGTACACGTTCTGGGATTCAACCAGTCATAAAGCGTAATTCTACTCGAGGGATCCCACACAGCACAGTAAGCTTTTGGAAATCCTGAGTTCCAGCAGAACATGAAAAACCCTGCCATAGACAAGAAGTGTTTGTTTCGGGTACACAGCGTTGGGGGCAGAAAGGCCTGAAAATGGGGCAAGGGAAGGTGGAACTGAGCCGGTCCTGGAAGGCTGGAAGAGTTTGGATGGACAGAGCACAGAGGAAAGGCCAGGGAGAGGGCTGGGGCCAAGGCCCAGCCACAGCAGGGACAGTCAGGGGACCTGAAATGGAGGAGGGGAAGGGGAGTGCCTCGAGAGGGCGCAGGGATGAGGCTGGTGGGCCGGAGTCTGCAGGGTCCGCAAGCCACGGAAATCAGCTTAGACTCAGTGCCGAAGACCAGTTAACTGCTGCGGGGTCTTAAGCAGAAAGGTGGTCTGGTGAGAGCTCTTGAAATAATTAAGAGGCATTTGACCTTATAAAGCAGACAGTCGTCCTCCTTTTACCTGGTGGTGGATTGGGGTGTCATAGCACGTCACACTTGCCAGATTCACCCACGTCCCCACATGGAACACATAACTGGTGCCTGTGTCTGGCCGATGCGTGGCCAGCTGGCCCCTAGTCCACTGCGGGGTGCTGCCCTGGGAGCTTGTCGAGAGAATTGCAGTCTCCAACTGTTATCACCAGTTGAACTGACTTTAATTAAACATTACATAAGCCATGTAAGTGCACAGAGAAAGTTCTTGAAACTTGAAACAAAGTTGAAGTTTTGGGAAGATTCAATAAAGGCCAGCCACTGCAAAAAAGGGTCTGGGTTATAACAACCATTAAAAAGATCAGAAGGGGCGCTGTCCTTAAAAGCTGGAAGGATTTTTTTGTTTGTTTGTTTTTGCGGTACGCGGGCCTCTCACTGTTGCGGCCCCTCCCATCGGGGAGCACAGGCTCCGGACGCGCAGGCTCAGCGGCCATGGCTCACGGGCCCAGCCGCTACGCGGCATGTGGGATCTTTCCGGCCCGGGGCACGAACCCGTGTCCCCTGCATCGGCAGGCGGACTCTCAACCAATGCGCCACCAGGCAAGCCCCGAAAGCTAGAAGGATTTTGGGGCAGGTTGCTTCTCTAGGGTCTTTAAGAGTTCTCTCTCCACTTAAAGAGAAACTGGGAACTGTAGACAGTGCTTTCTGGGTATAGATGTTGCAGGATAGGGACCTGGCACTCCACTAGCTCTCAGGGAAGGAAGGAGGGGGTGGAGATCATATCTTATTATTTGGTTCTAACCAGTTTACTCCTTTTAGTTATGGATCATTAGACAGATGTGTTACGTGATGGAGCCCCCAGCTTCTCCCAAGTCTTGTCATTTCCACTGCTTTTCCGTTTTGTTCTGAGTCCCGGGCTGTGGGGACCAGTGCTGGATGGCCGGCATCAGGGCAGATGTTTTCACTCAGAGAGTGATCAGAAGTGTAAAGGCCTTTATTTAGTCGGGGGTTGGTCTGCCTGTGATTTGTTGTTAGATCCATGACAAAATCGTGGTTCCTCCCCTGGCAGCAAGGATATGGATGGGTTTCTTTGTTTGTTTCTTTTTTGTGGACTCTTTTTTTTTTTTCCCCCCCTCGCCCTCACCTCTAAGGCTTTAGTAGACACTGGTGGTTAAGCAGATTTTAAGCTTGTCGATAGGAAACCTCTTAACCATTCCTTGGGTAGATGTGTGTAATGTGCGTCAAACAACCACTGAATACAGTCAGTCTCAGCTGGGGGTGCGTGATAAATGGATAGTACATGAGGCTGGAGGTCGACTGGGGTTAATGCCCCCAGAAGTGCTTTAGTGCAATGCAGAGATTGCCGATTGCCAGGAGACGGTGATTAAAACTTGGAGCTCAACAGTATGTTATGCTGTGGGAATAAAATATATTTGTTTACACTATATAAAGAATGTCTCCCCCAAAGAAGAAAAAGGACGGACCTCTTAACGTGTCCTTTGAGGACTGGAGAAGGATCTGCATTGCATTCCTGCCCTGTTTGGGGTGGACTTCTTCTCTGCTTCAATCACTTTATCGTCTCTGAGGAGAAGATGGAAGAAGAGAAAGTTGGATCTCAGTTGGACACGTGACAAGTCGATGTGACAAGTAGATGCCTAGGTGTTAAATTCCCTGTCAATCCAGATGACACATTGCGCATGTCAGTTTCCATCTTCAGTCTTACACATTTTGGGGTGGAGATTCAAACTCATGTTTATCTTGCTGTCACTCACTGCACTCTCCATCTATGTATGCATTTCAAGAATTCGAGCTAAAAGTTACGTGATAGCCCTCTGGCAAAATTGATTACCTACCAGCCTTCCCTTTTTTTTTTTTTTTTTTTGCGGTACGCGGGCCTCTCACTGCTGTGGCCTCTCCCATCGCGGAGCAAAGGCTCCGGATGTGCAGGCTCAGCGGCCATGGCTCACGGGCCCAGCTGCTCCGTGGCATGTGGGATCCTCCCGGACCGGGGCACGAACCCGTGTCCCCTGCATCGGCAGGCGGACTCCCAACCACTGCGCCACCAGGGAAGCCCAAGCCTTCCCATTTTTGATGCTTCATTTTGAAATAGTTAATGCTCTATGTGGACTTTGTCACCGTTACGTTTTTAATAGTGCTGAAAGTAGGAGCTTTTCCTGGCAGGTAGATGGCTGTTACTTTGAAAGTGTTTGCACTGTGTTTAAGGACTTTTTTAAATTGTTGAAACTAAACTCGGTGCTGTATCACCCCGGAATACCATGTTCTTTTCTCCCAACTATATTACCTCCCACTTACTTTAAGTAAAACCACAGCACGTAGGGTAGAGGATATCATGGACCTTTTCACAAGACTTTTCTGATTGCCGAGATGTATGCACTGGTTTATTTTAGCCGGATGCCGTTGTTATGCCCTTGAATCCTATAGTTAGCTCTCCTTTTTCTAATTCTAAATTGTCCACCAGGTAACTTTCTGATTATAAGTTGGCTTCTTGGGTTGGTCGGCTTTCGAGGGAGAGAACGTACAGGTTATCTGATGAGAGTATTGCCATCCTAAGGAGAGGGGTATTTTTCATTGCAAATTAAGACATTGGCATTTCATTTTCATTCATCAGTCTCTGTCATCCTGGTAAAGATGGGTCCATCTGGGGGCAAGATCTCGATCAGGGCTAAAGACCAGACCCGGACACTGAGAGGAATTTCCCAGAATATCCCCACTCGAGGAGACTACTTCGTGGACAGCTTACTTGCTGCTGCTGAAAGAGCTCTACCATCCTCATGCTTTTCATTTGAACATAAATAGTTACTATTAAGTGTTTTGGTAACAGTGACTAATAGTGTCAACTAGGGATCAGTGCCTTTGAATGAATACAGTATCCTGTCAGAGGTAACTTCAGGCAATTAGCCATATGTCCACCCGTGTCCAGCTAAAGCTGAGGTGAGTAGAGTTGCCTTAACCTCAAGGCTGTCTCCTTTAAACCCACAGTTTACGTTATCTAACAAGGATGAAGCATGAGGGAAAAGAATTTAAAATAAGAATTATCTTTTTTTCATGCGCTCAAGATAAGTAAGGATCGTTTGCACGTTGGAAAGCATCCTGGAAAAGAAAACCTGGTAGCAAACCAAATAGAAATCTCCTGGCGGCCGACCCTCTCCCCAGCTGTATTCAGTTATGGAACAGCTGTCCAAGAAAGCAAAGCATTATTTGTTCATTTCGAGCAATTTCAGAAAGCTGTTTTTTAACCCCCAGTAGTATTTTTCTGCAGCCTTCTAATCTCTGTAAGGGTTTTAAAAGATCTAATAACCCACACTTGTATCAGGCCTGAAGTTACCACTCAAGCATAAAGAGACGCCCAGTAAGTGTTCATGTGAAAAGAATTAGAACCAGCGTTTTATTTCCTGCAAAATTTTGCACTGTGGCACATCATCATGTATAGATGTCCTGGCTCGTAGTCAGCAACAGTATCTACTATCTGTTTCTCAACTACATGATAAATAATGTAAGATAAAAACCAGAGCTATAGACACAGACTTACTAGAGAATGGACTTGAGGATATGGGAAGGGGAAAGGGTGAGCTGTGACAAAGCGAGAGAGAGGCATGGACATATATACACTACCAAACGTAAGGTAGATAGCTAGTGGGAAGCAGCTGCATAGCACAGGGAGATCAGCTCGGTGCTTTGTGACCACCTGGAGGGGTGGGATAGGGAGGGTGGGAGGGAGGGAGATGCAAGAGGGAAGAGATATGGGAACGTATGTATATGTATAACTGATTCACTTTGTTATAAAGCAGAAACTAACACACCATTGTAAAGCAATTATACTCCAATTAAAAAAAAAAACAAAAACAGAGCTATATGTATTCTTTGCATAACTACGGAACTGGAAACAACTATCGGGTCAATTTCTATTCTAAACGTTTCATCTTATAGAGAGTCTGGGTCTATGCCGTTTTATGAGCTTATGATGATATGAAATGATGTGAAACGCAGTTGGCATGGTCTTTTGCGTTTGAGGCGCAAACCATTCTGATTTCGAAGCATCCATTTTTTTCCTCTCTGTTTTTATTAAAGGGTTTAGGTTTCTGACTGGGAAGCCTAGTATTTGAATATATTGAAATTTGAGACTTAGAAAAAATTCAAAATGTTTGTGTTTTGGTTTTTCTTTGTGGTTGAATGTTTGCCGGAAAAGCTTTTATTTTAGTGAAAGTTGTATAGAATTGTAAATGGGCTATTTGACTGTGAAACTGGGTCATAGTTTTAGTGAAAAAAAAAATGTGGAACAAACCTGTTGGGTGGCTTCTAAGCTTTGAAACTGATTCATTACAGGAAAATCATATGAGCTACCTTATCTCTTACTTAAAGCATTTAATATTGTATTTCAAATATTTGAAAAAGTATATATCATCGGGATTTTCTCTCCCCAGTAGCAAACTTGAATGTAGAAGGAAAATCTTTTATATGGTAGCCTTCCTGAGTCAGGCCACAAAATGATCAAATGTAAGATAAACCAATGTGCTTGTGACAGTAATATGAATTTAAATGCCAAGATCAACACAAAAGTCTGCCCACGTTCCATCACCATTATATTCTCTTTTCAAATACGTTATCTAGAAACCATTTGATTGAGACAAATTAAAAGTTAGTTGAATTACCTAAACTCTTCCATACCTTTCACTGGTAATTTTCAGCACTTTTCACTGCATAATATTACTATAACTATGGAGGTAGAACTAGAAGACACTTTCTTATGGGCATCATTGCCATATGGTATAAAATGATCTATTTAATATACAAGCTTAAGTAGTTTTACCTGCTGTTTTTATATCTTTAATTAAAAGGGCTCCAGATGGTGAAGAGTGTTATAAAAATATTTTTGTATATCTTCTGTGCCTTCCTTGAGTTCCTTGATTTGGGAATTTTTTTGCTTTTGTTGGTTTCCCCACTCCCACTCTACTTTTAAGAGTCTTCCCTATATGTGTTCAAAATCCCTGGCCATGTCGTATTTTTAATTGAGGGGAGATGTATTTTTTCTTTTGTGGCAAACATGGGCTTTCTATTGGAATGAACAAGTGACAGAAAAGAGAGGCTGAGTTTCTGTGACTCAGTTCAGTATGTTACCGAGCTCAGGTCCAGCTGCTCGCCACTTGAAAGCCAATATTCAAGAGACAAGTGTTGGTAGAAAGGAAAGGTTGCTTTATTGAGGAAGCCGGCAACCTGGGGAGAAGGTGGACTCATCTCCAAAGGCCAGCTCCCCCTTGTGGACCTGGGGACAAGAGTTTTGAAAGGGGAGTCAGTGCCTAGGTGGAGGGAGGGGGCTCCGTGGGGCAGAACAGCACAGTCAGCACTGACAGTCATCTTGAAATTGGTCCTGGGGTCGTCTGATCAGTGTCATCCTGATAGTTTAAGTACAACTAATCTTTACTTCCAGGGTGGATTTGTTCCCATTTCCTTGAGGCCAGTAATCGGAATTGTGGCAGCTTAGGTCATGGCTACAGTCTGCTCATCATGTAGTTAACTTCTTCCACCTGGTGGGGGTTTCCGGATCTACAGAACAGCTCACAGGATATGGCTCAGAATATGACCTATATCCCTTGAGGAGGAACTGAAGGTCCGTGACTTTATTTAATGACTCACTTATTATTATTTTGTCCTGTTTGACTGCTTTACTTTGCTTCTCCATCTTCTCATTTCTCTGATTAAATTCATTTTTTGACTAAAGGTTTTCTACAGACAAGAGGCAGGCAGAGGACATGGGGGTTGGGGGGTCTGTCCCAGGAAGGCCCTGTGGGGTCCTGCCCAGCTTTAAATATTCATCCCATCCACAGGCTAGAATATTGACATGGGCATGTGTCCTGTGCTTCCAGAGGTCTCTTCAGCATTCTTTTGAGTCTGACTCTCTCCCTCTAGATAGCTACCCACACACCAGCCTTTTTGGTTGTTCTTGAACACTTAGACGGTCTTTATACTGAAGTGGGAGTGGGAATGGGCATCCCACTGGCGACTTTATGGTTCTTCTTCTTCTTTTCTCCCTTCAGTTCCGTCTGAAGCTGCTTATCCCTCATGAACCATCAAGAGGCCTCTGAATTTCTTCCTGTGACTGTCAAATGTCACTGCTTTCCCAGGAACAGTTTGGGACTGCTTCATCTTTTGCTTTTAGCAAGAGGGACGGTACAAGCGTGGTCCCCAACAGAAAGGGTCTCTATACCCCCAGGCTGCGGGCCAGGCAGCGCCGCTCCCAGAGTAGTCACACGTAGACCCCTAGAAAGTCTCCAAGGGATGGGAAGAGAATTAAAATATTAAGCACACTTAGAAGGATATAAAGGAAGTTGAAATAAGCATAGAATTAAGCGTAACAGAGGAAAAATAAGACTGCATACACCTCACAACTCCTAAAAAGTAACCAACCAAGTTGATATTTTCTGAACTCCCAGGGAGGAACCAGGTTTAGCCCTTGATAGGAGATTTGGCCCAAGGTGCCTGTCCTCCGAGGTCCAAAGGGGAGCGTCTTGGGTGACAAGAGCTGCTTGGAAGAAGATGAATGGCTTCCCCTGCAGGAGGCCGTCTTTCTGTTGGACGTGCTGTCCACATATGCATCCAGGCTCGTGACCCTCCTCTGTGTGGCGGTGGGATTTTGTTTCTCATCTGAGTAGCTCCTCCCATCCCAGAAGGGCCGAGCTGGACCTCAGCTCCACCCGGAAAGAGTCCCTGATCTCTTTCCTCCTCCAAATTCACTTGCCCTGGGAATTAAGGTGGAGGAGTCTTGAGCTCCTGGTGTCCTCATAACAAATGTCATCATGTCACTTTCCTGTGAAGAAAGTTCCAGGGTTACCCATCACTGAGATCATTCATCTCTACACCTCTTGGGTTGCATACCTCTAGCAAGAAAAATGGAACATATGCCCCTAATATGTGTACATATAAATTATGTTATGTCACATGTATCTGTATAAAATATTAGTACAACTGGATTTCTTTTTTAGGTAGAAATGTATATAAGTGAGTTCCACGCTTCAGTTTCGTGACCGCGGGCTTACAGGGTAAATCCAGACCTTATTTATGGCATCAGCCACCTCTGCTGCTGACCACAGCCCTGCCTCCTGACCGTACAGGTTTTCTTTGCTCTCTGTCTGCAGACAGTTCACGCAGCCTCTGTTCAGGCCTCCCCTGGCCCCATCTGTCCTCAGGCCTCTGTGTTTCATGGGTACCTCTCTTTCTACACATGCCTCACTTTGTCTGCCATGACCTTCCTCTCTCCTTCTTCCTTGACTCTTAAAGGGCCATTTTTCTCCCCTGAGCAACTGTCAGCACCTTGTAATTTTTCATCAGCTTCCCCCTGAAGATAGCTGTTTAGACGGCTCTCCTGATAGACACCGAGAATCCCAGACGTGGCTTGACTCTTTCCCCCTTGTGTCACCCAGGCCTGCTTCAGGACCCTGGTGAGCAGAACACCATTTTTTATATTGTGTCAGAGAATGTGTGAGTTTATCTGTGGAATAAATTCATAAAAGGAGACCTTGTCAAAGTGTATGTGCGTTTGTGACTTGGATGGACGTTGCCAGATTGCCCTCCAGAGGGGTAATGCCGACTCGTGTTCCCACCAAGAGGGAACGTTGAGTGCCCGTGTTGACACAGTTATGCCAACACGTGCATCATCAAACTTTACGATTTTTGCCTGTCGGATGGGTGAAAACTGGTGCCTCACAGTTACAGCTTTTTCTGTGATTCTGCTTAAACCTTCGCTCTTGTTGAGGATTAGAAAAGAAAGTGATGGTGTCTTAAGAGGTAAAAAGGCCCCCTTTGGATGGAGGTGTCCATCCTGCCTCAGTCACTACGTCAGCATCTAGAAAACAGGAGCTAAAAGCTAGGACGGCTCCTTAGAAATAAAGAGCCAAGGGCACTGGATCCCTTAGAAGAACCTTCTCGTCATAAGAGCAGGGCCATAAGAAGCCCTTCACTTAGCAAGTACTAACTTTGCAGTTTGGATGGACACCGAAGCACGTCCTTCCAACACATGGGGAGTGAATGGTTTGGTGAGGGAGGAAGCCACCCCCTGGGGTGATGTCTGTGCATTCCCAGAGGCAGCCCAGACGGTCTAAACAGAAAATGCAGCTTCTCAAACCAAGGAATGCCTGTCATTTCAAACAGGCAAATTATACACAAGAGTACTCGTAGCATTATTTATAGTAATGCAAAGCTGAAACAACCGACAAGTCCAGAATAGGGGATAATTATGTGACATATCCATAAGATTGGAATGTTATGTAATCTTTAACAAACATTTTTAGTGACAAGGGAAAATGTCTATATGCTAAATTTAAGTTAAAAACGTACAGGTAAAATATAACCTTCTTGCTATAGAAAGAAAAATGGCAATAAATCAAAAGCAAAAAAACCAAAAAACAAAAACAACAAAAACCTGAGAGGAAGTATGCCAGCATGTTAGATGTAGTTGCCTCTGGGAGATGGGGTTGTGTGTGTGGGATTTTTTTTTCTTGCTGCTTCTTTATATTTTTCTGTATTAATTTTCTACCTTATACTAGTGGTCAGGGAGGAAAAAGGTAAAAATCTCAACTCCCTCCAGCCCCTCCTTGTCCACAATAAAAAGGACATCAGACCGTCTTAAGGCCTGAGCTTGGGACTGAGGGGGACACCAGGTTGGTCCCAGGGGATGAGAGATGGGTTGCCAATGCGATCATGGTCTCAGCGAGCCTGATGTGGTAGAGGAAACTCTTTTAATTGAGGAGAGCGTTACTCAGACCTTTGCGAATAAATCCGTGTTTGCAGATGTACTGAGTCTATTAGAATTATGGGATAATGTGGTATTAAAGGTGATTTTTCCAGGGCCCTGTCACAAGCACCCTCCACAGTAGAGAAATTCAGCCACAGAGAAGAAGGCCCAGCCATATCTTGTGATGATGGTGATGATGATGATGATGGTGGTGATGATGGTGATGGTGATGATGGTGGTGATGATGATGGTG